>NC_143427.1:14007500-14162500 GCF_059467195.1 Physcomitrium patens
TTTCGAGCTTATATCTAGGGATTTTTGGTAGCCTCAAATGTGAAAGGATGTGAAAGACTTTGTTCAGTCATGCGCCATTTATTCGAGATCAAAAACTCTTTATCATCGGCCTTATGAACTTCTTCAACCATTACCTATTCCAAAACAACTATAGTCTTTTGTTTACATAGATTTCATCACGGATCTTCCAATCTTAGATTCTTATGATTCTATATTTGTGATAGTAGAACATTTTATCAAGATGGCATATTTTGTACTATGTACAAAATCTATCACAGGTGAAGAAATAGCTAAGCTCTTTCTTGATAACATCTATTATTATCATGGATTATCCAAAGATATTATATCAAATAGGAGAACTTAGTTTGTATCAAGTTTTTTGCGGACTCTTTTCAAGATTCTAAAAGTACATATGAAACTATCTTTGGTATTCCATCCTCAAACTGATGGACAAATAGAGCATATTAATCAAGTTTTATAGCACTATTTAAGATGTACCATCAACTATCAACAAGATTATTGGACAATTCTTTTGCCATTGGCTAAGTTTGCTTATAATAATATAATATATTCTTTTATAAAATACACATCTTTTTTTGCCAATTATGGTTATCATCTATGACTTGATATTTTTGACTTTTTAAAAGGTGATAATCCTATGGCACAAGATTTGGCAAATAATTTATCAAAGCTACATGCAACAATGAAGGTGTAGTTAAAAATGGCTCAAGAATAACAAAAGATCAATGTAGTTGTCTATTGAAAGGAATAACCATCATTCCATGCGGGTGACAAGGTATGGTTACTTCATCGTAATATCAAGATCACTCATCCTTTTGACAAGTTGGAGTATCATAAACTTGGACCATTTCTTATTTCTATACAAATCAATCTACTTGCATATCATTCATACCTACCAGAGTCAATGAAAATCCATCCAATATTCCACGTTTCTCTTCTTGAACTATACAAGATAGTGGACATATCAAGAAGAAGACAAGTTCTATCTCTTCTTATAGAAGTGGACAATAATGAAGAGTTCAAAGTGGAAGAAGTCTTAGATTTAAGGCAGCACCAAAATAAATTAAAATATCTTATCCATTAGCGTGGATATGATATTAGTGAACGCACATGAGAGCCAACAATGAATCTTGCAAATGCAGCAAAGGTGGTGGAGGCTTTTCATAGACGACATCCATCAAAATCAAGATGAAAACCTTCTTTATAAAAGAAAAAAAATCTAGGCAAGATAACATTCTATTTTCAATCCTTGTTTGTAGCCTCTTTGTAGTTGTGATGCTAAAGAGATGGAGAATCAACAACGAGCAGATTTGACTAAAGAGCCTTCGTTTGGTGACTTGTTAGATGTAATATTTCAATCGTCACAACCTTCAAGATGATGTAATTGAGATGAAGTTCCTCAAGAACAACATGTTCAAATAACTTGGTGGTCTTCCCACCTTGGTATGGAACACTATTGATGGTTGAGAGGCTCTATCAACCATCTTCAAAGAGAACAAAGATTTGAATATGTGATGAACATAATTCATTGCATCATAGATTTTTTCAATATATGATGAATACTCTTCATGGAACTTGTTTCTAAAAGGGGGAGTAATATCACGAACATGCACATATAAGCCAATAATTATCTGTATAAATAAGTAGAAGTAAGTAGAAGTAGGTAAAAATAAGTTAATTCTATAATATCTTCTATGAAAGCTTCCTAGAAGCTTCATAGACGTTGCTTTGACTTTATAGGTGTCTTTAATTGACTTTTTGGATTAAAAACGTGGTCAATAAGTTGACCGTGTATCACACATGTTGTTAGCTTGAAGATCAAGCTAATTATATGGCCTATACATAATAAAACTGGCCTTATAAGTCAAGGCATGTGTCCTACAAAGTCAATACATATTGGAGGTCATATAGAACATCACCACATAGCCCCTAGTTAGATAGTATATATAGAGACAAGAGTGAAGCCATCTTCACTCTTCTCAACTCCTTTCTTGCTTCTAGTCTAGTTTTAAGAGTCTCAAGTTTTCTTGTCTTTTGGCAATAAGTCATTCCAGTTTCCTTTTAATATATATATTTTCTTATTTATATTTTGTTATTCTTTCTTAAACATAGATTTCATTGATTTATGTATCATCTTTTAATTCATTTCTTTGACAGCCTAATAGCTTAAACAAAGCCTATTAAAAAAATTCTATGAATTACGGAGCCCAATTTGAAATGATGATACGAGACAATCCATGGTGACAAAAGATGATGTCCAAGAAGACTCATGCAAGTACTAGAGCATCAATATAAGAATATATTATAACCAAATGAAGTTGCTTCGAGAGTCGATCCACAAAGATAGCAATCATTGTGTGATTGTGAAGCATCTCTAGTAAACATGTAATAAAATCTATAGACACATGCTCTTAATGTGCCATAGATAGTAGAATTTGTTGTAATAGCCTAAGAAATATTGCATTGTATGCTTTGTTATGTTGGCATGATTCATCAGAATGCACAAAAGCTCAAACATCATAATTCAAATCTTCTTAAAACTATATCTTTGACATTCATTCAAAAATCTTTTTATACCTTAGATATATAAATATTCGAATATTATGTCTTTCTTGAAGTATGTGCATTTGGAATATACCATTGTTAGGTTTATAAATTTGCTTCTTAAAATAAAGAAAGTCATCATTGCGACAATAATCTCAATACTATACATCACCTACCTTCAATCAATCGATAACCATTTTGAAATAAGCATTGTGATGCATAGCTTCCTTCAATTCTACTTCTCTCATTAAGTCTAAAATGACACTAATAATGGTAGTGACTTTTGCCTTACCATTTGATTTGGTTTTTAAATCAAATCTATGTTATAAGGTATCTAATATGATGTATTATCACTCTTATTTGTATTCAAGCTAAATATCAAAGAGCTGCAAGTGTTCTTCTCAATGATGATGTTGTGATTTCATATTTTTTAAATATAAATCATATAGCAAGGATTGGTAGTCAGTTCAAACAATCACAAGCTTTTTCAACAAATAGTGTAGCCACACTCTTGTGGTATGTGTAATTACTAGCTGCTCTTGATCAAGTACAAAATAATTTCATTCTGTTATTTGAAGTTTGTGCAATTTATATGCCATAGATTGAAGGTTCTTAGCAAAGTCTTATTGAAGAACCACGCCAATAGCAATGTCAAAAGTATCAATGTTAAGTGTACATGGAAGATTGAGATTATATGGTTGTAATTTTTGAGTAGTGTCAGTGCCTCCAACTTCTCAAAATCCCTTTTCTATTCTATTTTTTATTCAAATGAGGCACCCTTCTCTAATAAGCTTATTAGTGACACAACAATGTGAGCAAATTTCTAAACAAAATGGCGATAATATCCAACAAGGACCAAGAATGAACAGACTTCAATAGCATCTTTGGGAGTTGGTCAATCTTCCATTGCTTTTACCTTGTTCTATTCAATAAGCATGCCTTCAAAAGATACTACATGTATCAAAAAGATGACTTCCGACTTCTAAAGTTTATACTTTGATTGCTTGTAATAGAAGCAACTATCACATAGTTAATATAGTACTTCTCCTAGATGTTGCTCATGATCCTCAAGGATTTTACTAAAGACTATAATATTATCAATAAAGATGATTATATAATTATTTAAAAGGTCCCAAAATAATTTGTTTATATGATCCATAAAAGAGATTGGAACATTAGCGAGGCTAAAAGATAATTCAAGCCACTTAAAATGTCCATAGGATGTATAAAATGCCATCTTTTTTATATTCTTTTTGGTAATAGGGATTTACCAACAACCATTTTGAAGGTCCAATTTACTAAAGATGGTTGCACCTTGAAGTTGATTAAAAAGATCATCTACAAGTGAAAGTGGATATGCATTCTTGAGAGTCTATTTATTGATGCCCCGATAATTGATGTAAAGTCAAAGTCTCTCATCTTTTTTAGATGCAAAGAATATAGGTACTTCTCATGGCAACGTGCTTTCATAAGTGAGGCTCTTTTCTAATAGCTCATTTAATGACTTTCACAATTCTTCAAATTTATTTGGTATTAAATAATAAATTGGCCAACTTATCGATTTAGCTCCAAGGACTAGGTCTATTTAGAAGGAGGCATCTTGATCAAGTGGCATGCCACTAGACAAGTTGGTTAGAAAGATATTTCAAAATTCACATATGAATGGTTCTATCCTTTTTTTTCCTTAGACTATCTTTTCCACCACTCAGGTAAGATTCGAAACCATAACATATATTAGTTGCTTAGCCTTACTTAGCCTTAAGATTTCTTCTTCATTTGTCTTGCTCAATACATTCTCTTGGTCATTTGCTAGATATATACTCCCTTGTTTTATCAACTTTTTTTTAATTCCAAATCAATTGGCAATTGCAATCAAGATGTAATTTTTTGTAGAATTGCAATCTACAAGCACTTAATATGGTTGTCTTCTTAGTCAATTTTTTAGATACACCAAACAATCGTTCTGATAATTGTCCAAGGTTATGTTATTTGTCTCTTAGAAATAATAACTACTCCTAATACTTGCCCTCAATGTCTTTATTGGAGAGCCTCATTTTTCTGCTCCACTCCTTTATTAACTTAGTGGCCCTTGAGATTATGAACCCGCTATAATTTTTTGATGCTTGAACTTTGATGTTTTAAAGAATCTCTAATTTGATGGTCTAGCTTTTGATAGTAAAAGCATAATTCCTTTTGTGCCAATATTTGTTATCTTTGAGGTGTCAATGGTCTTTGTAAAGCATCAATTTTCATCAATATTGGTTATTGTGCCACAATATTAGCTAGTAGCATAGGACTCCATGCTACAGGTTGTATTCTATGATTTTTAAATCTATAACATTGATCCTCTTTGCAATTCTAACTACCTCTTGAAATATTTTTAGATTCTTTAATTCCACTTCTTGTTGGACTATAAGTTTCAACCCTTATACAAATTGATCTATTATCTTTGCTTCTGAGACATTACCGATTTAGAGACATAGTAATTTAAATTAGGAGACATAATCTTACACTAACCTAGATTGTGTAAGATTAACTGACTGATTGTGTGTTAACTTCTCCATATTGATAGGCCAAAATTGATTCTTAAGCTCAGTCTCAAATTCCTCTTAATCACCAAATCCACCTTGAGCTTCATAGTTTTGAGCTTGATGTCAACACCAAATCACTACTATACCTTTCAAATAACTAAAGCCATATATAATTCTTTTGTTGGTATTTTTTCCAAATAATTAGAGGTACTATCGCATGTTGAAGAGCCATTGGCATACATCTTCTTGTCTTAAAGTCCTTCAGTATGTATTGGACTTGCTTAATTTCAACCAAGTAGATGTCAATTCCTTTATCTTAGAAGCTTTTATTTATCCTTGTAGAATAGCTATCTAGCCTAAGAGGTGTTGTATCTGAGTCTCTATCTAGAATTGCTTTGCCATATATCCCATGTTACACTTTTTTTGCTGAATTTTGCTATTGTAATACCTTTTCTTTTTTTAGTTGACTTTTTAAGATAATTTATTGTAGTCTAAAAATAATACCTATTATAATTATAATAATTGACTTCCAACTAAATAATGGTTAATAATACACTATCAAAGAATAGACTACCACTCACTTTCATACTAATGAAACAAGATTGGATTCTTTAAGGTCTAAAACCTTATCAATCCGCAATAAGAAAGATCTTGATACAATGTAAGAGCAAGCATATTAGAATAAAATTGAAAGTAACTAAATAAAATAGAATCTGAAAGACAAGACTGAATAGACAGAAATAAAACTAAACAAAACCAAACAGAATTAAATATAATAATAAAAAAAAAAATTAGAAAATCAAACTTTACTAAGAAAAAGGATCTGAAGTCATATTTGATTGAATGCCCAAGATGGCCTCAGTTAGTCCTATTTATATTTTGTTCAACTATCCTAGAACTTTCTAGAATGTTATTAATAGCGGACCTTATCAACATAATTGTTCTTCTAAAAGATTCTAGAGATGGATTTTATTATGATAACTACCTTAAGCCTTTCTAGAAGGTTCCATGATAGGTTTTACATGAATCACCATCCTAACCTAAATTTTAAAAACTTCTAAAAAGTGATTCTCATATTTCTATATGTAAATAATGTAAATATCTTATCCATGCCTACTTACATCCATCAAAATTAAAATAAAGAATAACAAATCTTTACCATAAAAGAAATAAGATCTAAAGAAGATAGCATTTTATCTTATATCCTTGTTTGTAGCTTATGTGTATTTGTGACGTTAAGGAGATGGAAAATCAACAATAAGTAGATTCAATTCAAGAGCTTTCATTTATTGACTTACTAGATGAGACATTGTAATTATCACAACCTTCAAGTTGATATAATCGAGATGAAAATCTTCAAGAATGACATGTTTTGGGTTGAATAGATGGAAAAATATAATATATTTGGTATCACGACTGTAGAAGAGACTCTTAATGTTTGGTGATTTTATTAGAGGTAGGAACAACTCATAACAATGTTTCAAATATTTTATTTGAAGGAAGTTACAAAGGCCTCAATAATGACGAAATAATAGAGTGGTCTTCTTTCCATACTATGAGATATTATTGATGGCTGAGAAGACCTATCAACTATCTTTAAAGAGAATAAAGATCAAAATATGTAGCAAATATAATTCTCTTAATTTTGAATTTCTTCAACATATGAAGATTGTTCTTTATAGAACCTGTTCCTTGAAGGGAGGATAATATCATAGATATATATATTTACTCTAATATTTATCTATATGATTAAATAGAAATAAGTAATAATAAATTTATTTTATAATATTTTTTAGAGAAGCTTTCTAAAAGCTTCATAGATATTATTTTGATTTTATATGTATTTGTAGTTGATTGATAGGTTAGAAACTTAGTCAATAAATTAATTACATATTAATAGCTTATAGAATAAGCTAATTATGTGGTATAAATATAGAAAACTTGCCTTACAAGTTAAAATATGTGTCTTGCAAAGTCAATATGTTTTGGAGGTCTTATAGGACATTACCACATAGCTTCTAATTAAGAGTATATATAGAAGCAAGAGTGAAGCCATCTTCACTCTTGTCAATGCCTTTTTAGTCCTTAGTCTTATTTCAAGACTTTTTAGTCTTCTTGTCTTTGGCAATAGCCATTTTAATTTAATACCATATCATCTTTGAATGACTTTTTAGTTTTTTTGAATGATACAAGAGTATATTAAAGATTTTTTTCTTCAAGATTCATATCTTTACGATTATTGTTCATTTAATTTTTTTTTTATCAAGTCCAATCAAGTATATCTTCAGATTTTTTTCTTCATGAAGTTAAATATGATTCTTTTACTTCTGATGATACTTCTAAGTTTGAATTCAAAAACAATCTGTTCTATTTTGAAAGATGCTTATATGTTCTAAAAAATGAAGCACAATTACAAGCTCTTCAAGCTCGTCACAATTTTTCAACTATACAATATTTTTGATATAATAAGTCTTTGGAATTAATCTCAAGAGATTTTTAATGGCTGCAAATGTAAAATGTTGTTAAAGACTTTGTTCAATTATGTGAGTTTTTTTTTTGATCAAACACTCCTTATCATCAATCTTATAGACTTTTTAAATCTCTAACTATATCAAAATAATCATGATTATTTTTTTTATGGATTTTATCATAGATCTTTTAATTCCAAGTTTTTATCACTTAGTATTTGTAATAATATATTATTTTACTAAAATTTCATATTTTATATTATACAATTTTTTTATTATAAATAAAAAAACTAAATTTTTCCTTGATAATATTTATTATTATTATAGATTGTCAAAAGATATTATATCAATTAGAGGAATTTAATTTATGTAAATATAGAAGAATTTAATATCTATTTTATATTAAAAAATATTCTTAAGATATTAAAGATAGATATAAAAATATCTTCAATTTTTTAATCTTAATTTGATAGACAAAAAAATAGATAATTTAAGTATTGGAAAATTATATGAGATGCACCATTAACTACTATTAAGTTGATTAAAAAAAATTGTCATTTTTAAAGTTTTTTTTTTAATAACATAATAATTTTATAGAAACTATTTAAGAATCTTGTAAATGAAACAAAAAAGATCAATGCTTTTCATTAATAATATCTATCAAAATTAAATGAAGAGTCAAAAAAAATTTATTATAAAAAAAATAAGTTTAATAAAGGTTACATTCTATCTTTTATCATTGTTTGTCATTTCTTTGTATTTTTAATACTAAAAAAATGAAGAATTTATAATTAATAAATCCAACTTAATAGCTATATTTTACTAAATTATTGAACAAGTCATTAAGATTATTATAGCCTTTAAGACAATATAATAGAGATGAAGATTATTAAAAACAACATATTCTTCCTTAAATAGATAGAAAAATATAATGTGTTAGGTATCACACCTTTAAAAGAGACTTTGAGTGTTTAATCATATTATTAAAGGTATAAACTACTCCTTGTGATGTTTCAAATTTTTTATTTGAAAAGAGTTATAAAAACTTTAATAATGATGAAATATCAAGAGGATCTTTTGCTTTGATGAGAGACACTATTAGCAGTTGAGAGGACCTATTAACTACCTTTAAAAGAAATATAGATCAAAATATGTGAAAAATATAATTTTTTGTATCTTAGAATTTTTAAACATATAATTATTGCTTCTTATAGAACTTATTTCTAAAAAAGATAATAATGTCATAGACATAAACAAGATTTGTAATTACTTAGATAAAAAAAATATAGAAGTAAAAAAAGTATATAACTTACATAATATCATATAGAATAATTTTTTAAAAGCTCATAGATGTAGATTTGACTCATATATGTATCTGTAGATGATTAATATGTTCAAAACCTAGCCAATAAATTAGCCACATATTGTCACGGCCATAATCATGTAAGCTAATAATTACATATACAAATAGGTAGAAGTAAGTAAAAGTAGGTAAAAGTAAGTTAATTCTATAATATTTAATATGCAAGCTTCTTAGAAGCTTTTTAGACGCTGCTTTGACTTCATAGGTGTCTTTAATTGACTTTTTGCATTAGAAACGTGGTCAACAAGTTGGCCATGTGCCACACATGTTGTTAGCTTGAAGATCAAGCTAACTATGTGGCCCATACGTAGAAAAACTTGCCTTGTAAGTCAAGGCATGTGTCCTACAAAGTCAACACATATTAGAGGTCCTATAAAACGTCGCTATGTAGCCCCTAGTTAGATAATATATATAGACACAAGAGTGAAGGCTTCTTCACTCTTGTCAACTCCTTTCTTGCTTCTAGTCTAGTTTCAAGGGTCTCTAGTTTTCTTGTCTTTTGGCAATAGCCATTCCAGTTTTTCTTTCAATATATATACTTGTTTATATATATTTTGTTACCTCTCTTTGAGTGAAGGCTCACTTGTCTGAATTGTTTTTTCATCGAGTTCTTGTCCTTGACAGATTGACAAGAGTATACCTACAATATCAGAGCTTTATCTAATCTTGATTAAGAGTGGATTACCACTTTTTCTTGATAAGATATAAGCGTATTAGAAGTTACGGATTACCCTCTTCTAAATTGATATTATCCTTAGTATTTTCTTTGTCCGCAAGTCCTCTCTTCTATTTGTCTTGAGCGATATTAGACATCTTCTCTCTTCTAAGTATTATCATGGCAGAACTTCTTGAAATGAAGAGTGCAATGGCACAAATGCAAGAGCAATTGAGGGAGTTAATGCTTGCGATGCATCAACTCAATTTACCACCCTACTTATGGTATAAGTTGGCTATATGGTGCATATATGGAAAACTTGCTTTACAAATTAGACACATGTTGGAGGTTTTTTAAAACATTGTCATATAGCTCCTAATTAGATAATATACATGGAGACAAAAGTAAGGCCTTTTTCACTCTAATCAATTATTTTTAAGCTTTTAATCTAGTTTTAAGATGCTTTAGTTATTTAGACTTTGATAATATCCATTTTAGTTTCTTCTTGAATATACATTCTTTCTTATTTTATTTTATTATCTCTCTTTGATAAACATCTTACTTGTTTATTTAAATTCTTTGAGTTCTTCTTCTTGACAAGTCTTCTAAAAAAATATCAACTATCAAAATATAGATGGTACTACATTATATAGAAGAAAATTACAATAAAACTTCAACCAACATGTTAAAAATTTAGCCTTCTCTATTGTCTAGTTTTCAAAATTAAATCTAAAAAAAATTTAAAAAGTATACTATGTTATTTTTTGATATTGTAGAAGATTAGAATTTTAATTTTTATAACTATATATAAAATAAAGATTAAAAAACTAAAACTTATACAACAAAAATAAAATTTAAACTTATTTAAAATTAACACAATCCATAGAACTTTATTATTCTCAAATAAATGGATTAATTTGATTACATTTATGTGGTTGATAAAAAAGAAATTTTATTAGAACCAAATGTATATAAGAAATCCGTGCTTATCTTATTATTTTATTATAGAAGAATTGAAGCTAATATATAGAAGGTCTAATGTAATTTAAATATCTTAAATAATTGTGAAATGTATATTCTAAGTCTTTTTAAAAAATACTCTATTAATTTTAAAATTATTCTTAAGAAAAAGTTATGTGAGATTTGAAAATAAATACTCTCTATAAATTAGTTACTATAAAAATTAAATAGAAAAAATAAAATTTTTTATTATAAAATTAAGCCATTTTTATTTAACAAATTTTTAAAAGATTTTAAAGATTTTAAAAAAATCTTATCTCTATTTTGAGCTTTATGTTTGTTAATAATGTAAATCTTATTAAATTCAAAAGCCTTTGATAACAAAACATAGAGTTATATCTAAGCCAAAAAAATCATATAAATAAATATGCTAGAATATAGCAGAATGCTATGGAATAGGTTTAAGGACAAAATTCAAAGTCATACAAATAGTGATAAGATCTTATTGAAAGATTGATATACATTTTAGAGGGCAAAAAAAATATTGGGAATATTTCTAGTATTATCAATTAGATGGAACTTTAGACCTTCATCAAGAGGTGTATTAACCTATAGATTTGCAAATAATATTTAATTGAGTGTCATAAAGAATGTTGGAAATGCTACTTCAAATTTTATCTTAGATATAGAATTCTAAGAGCTTTACTATTCTTGGTGTATTTTGCCACTTCTTATAGCCAAATCTTTGAGATGCTATCAAAACATGGTATTTTGAATTTCAAGTTAAAGTATATAAATCTATTATCATTTTATAATTATATGATAAAAATTGTGTGAATTTTGGTGGTTAATATTTATAATAAGGAGTTTAAATTTTAAAAAAGATATTATAATTTTTAATCTTTATTTTTAATTTTTTATTAAAATTAATTATTTATTTAAGAATATTAAAAAAAACTTAATTACAAGGATCTATACATTAGCTTGGATTTACTTGAAATATGAAATACTATTCTTTTAATACTTAGAACTATAATAGAATTTGTAAAATTTATTTTAAGAATAAAATTTGATAATCATTGATTTAGTTTTTTTCTTTCAGAATGTTTTAAAAAAAAAATTAAGATACTTTTCAATCTTTTTAGAATATTTAATAAGATTAATAATTAAAAAGAAATTATATATTTTTTTACTTGGAAGAATTTTTAAAACACGGATATGAACTTAACCAAGCTACTTGTATAATGAGTGTACTTACAATCTATCTCAATCTAAAAAAACAACACATCACAAAACTCCAAAACACAGCAACACAGACAAAAGCTCTAAATCCTTAATCTTGGAAAGACAATTGAAGAAGATGAAAACTATTCAAATAGACTATCCAATTAAGCATCACCTTCATTTAATAAGAACACATATTAATCGTTTATCTAATAATAATAATGAAATTCCTGCAATTTCTAAAATGTTGTGATAGAGCAAAAATTCTTCTCAGAGTTGTTCAATAGAACTCTGTTTATAGTCATATCATATTCGGCATTGTGCTCACTCTTCTGTTTGAAGAGCTCCTTTTCCTGGTTGGATAAGGCTTTGTACTGTTCTCTCTTTTCACATTGGAGACCAATGTTTACTTTACTTATCTATTCATGAACATGAGGATGCTTAATATGTAACTCCTGTGATGACTCAAACTCATTTTGTGATGTCATGCTTTGTATAGAATTCCATGCATTTTAAAAGTCATCATTGTCTAGTATCGGATGTAACTTTTCACCAACCATCTGAATACCTAGTCGCTTGTAGTAGCAGGGAATCGTTCCAGACTCTTCAGCACCTCTAATTTGCGCAGTAGTAGGTGGCCTAACAAGTGTGCCTTGAATCGTCTTTTCTTCGTCTTCTTTCATCTTTACTACTATTCTTGCTAAAGCTACTTCTTGTTTTGTTCTTAGAGGAAGGTCTTTCCTACTACGCTCAAGCAAGTTTGGGTGGGTTGAGGATTTGGGTGATTTTACTACTCTCTTTCAGTCTTTTGAGTTCAGGTTGGGCCACACGGTTCTTCTTCATAGATTCATCCCATTCAAGAAAGGTAGCAAATACCTCAGAAACTGTGTTTGCACCATGACGTCGATATCTTCTGTGATCACTACAAGAAGAATCTAGTTTTTGCAGGATGTGCACATAGTTGGCACCTTGCAGCAACTTCCATGTTGTGCACTTTGTTATTGTGCACTATCGCTTACAACATGGAAGTTGCTGCAAGGTGCCAACTTGAGCAGCTATAGCTGTGCTCTTGTGACGACCGCAAAGAACGTGCTTGGCTTTGTTTGAACATCTCGACCCGTTATTTGCCCGTGGTAAGTACCGCTTCAAAGTTGGTATTTGATGCAGGTGCTGCTTGAGCTTAACTTACATCAAGACTTTCGGCAATGCTGCTAAAGTACTCTTCCAAGTCCTCAAACATCTGTAGTCTTACACGGGACAGCATCTTCATGAGATCCTTTTCTAATTTCCGCGTTATAGCCTGCTTAATAGCATCAAGACTAGACATGGTTCTGACACTTACAAGACCTTTTGGACATACGACAGTTATGAAATTTACGACAGTAATTACAGCTTTACAATTTCTACATCAATCAACAACTAATCAGTGAGGTATTTATACACGGAATTGGAATCATCATAATATATACGGTTAGTTGAAAGTCGTGAAAGATATTTTTTAATATTTATTATTACACCTTACTTTTTACTCTTCAACTCTCTCTCTAGTTGCTTCATTTTGCTTCTTCTTCAGCTGTCGCTCTGTTTGCTGTATCTCCATAGTTGCTTCATTTTCAGCTGCCTCTACAGTTGCTTCATCTCTATAGTCGCTTCTACATGGCCAACGGAAACCATCAGTTACATTCAAACGAGTACGTAAGTAGTTTCTTGCCGGTTTCTACGTTCCTCATACTCCCCAGCCTGAAGCATGCTGGGGCTGATAGGTATGTGATTGTTTGGGCACGCGGCAGAATTTGGAACCAGAACCTAACGTTGGATTTCTATATCTGCATACTTTATCTACATGGAGACTTCAAAAATGAGTGCAGCGTGACTGCACTTGACGTAAATAGTTTCTTCAGACGATCACTGAAGACGATTCGATTGTTCCTACTCCAGATGACCTCTGCATTGGCCGTTGGAGGTGCCATAGAACTTCGCGTTTGGGTGCATACATTTACCTTCGCAGCTCCAGTGCCTCTTGCGCTCATTAATGAACCAGTTGTTGATTTGCTTCAAATTCAAGCCGCAGATTCTTTGCAGGTATTGTTTCTCCATCTCCTGCGTAGAGTTTGATCAGTAGGTTAGAACTTGTGGAACATAGCACAGAATATGTGCACATCTTTTAATATTATCACATTCTGACAGTGCCCAAGTGAAACCTGTGTTGCGCCATTACACGACTCCAGTTGGATTCAATTGTGGTTAAATTATCTGATTCTCGACCCTCAGATGTCATCTTTCAGGTTATGTAGTTTGATATTGAGATAAACAGTGATAGAGAGGATTTGCGTACTGAAGGGTAAGGCCAGTGTGAATGGCGATTGAACCAGTCCTTCAAGATGGTGCGAGCACTCGTTGGCAACTTCCCTTTCTTGCGCACCCGGTTGAATTCAGCCTTGAGCTCTCCGATGTGGCGACCATATTTCTTCCTCAGGGCTTTCTTGATATCTTCGTCCGATGCCATTGGGTCAACAATGACGCTTTCGTCTATATCCAAGGGATACATTACGTTCTCATCCCCCAACGTGTCCAGATCGTCGCCCTCTTGTGCTCCATATTCTAGTGGACCAATGTCGAATCCACAGTTGTCCTCATCTGGTGTGGCTGCACATACTTCCACACTCTCTGTCAAATCATGATTTGATCTTAATTTGATGAGTAAAATTCCATACTTCGCACCTTTCGGTTTCTCAATGGATTCACTCAATAAAACTTGGAATCATCACAAGGATTTCGCAGATATTATAGTGGTCATCACAGCTCTTCAATGCATTTTCGTTGCCTGCCTAGGTTTGTCATTCACGATCCCAACCTGTAACTCAATTTTGATTGTGAAGTCATCAGTCGTCGTCGCACGATTCGACATCGTCAATACAGCGCTGAATGCAATAGAAGCACAAACTGATGTTTACTGTTGTATAAGTTGAAGCCCAACGTCCACGCACTCACGTCTTCCTGCACTGCTATGCAACCCGAAAGTGCGCGTAATTGCTGATGAATCAAGGTACATTCAATGTTTTTAACATCTTCGGGTTAAATTTCACCAAGCGTACGGTCGGGATACGTACAAAATTTCTATTCCGAGGTAAATATGTCGAATATTTTCGTACCACTTGCGGTAAGAATAAACCATAGCAGTTCAAAGTTGATGTTTGCGGACTCTCTCTACACCTATTGCAGTCCTTCACATTAGAGTGATAGTGACGCAGTCCGTAGTAGCAAATTGATTTATGTTTTCGTGCCTACCAAGTTAATTCTGTAAACTCGAGTTCCCGTCTCTTCTGATTTCAAAATGTCAAGTCCAGTACTCTAACTAGTGGTGAATATTAAACACAAGGACTTCTAATTATCCTGCGATGAAAATCATGCCACAATGGCATCATGAATTTATCTGCATCCTGTGTAATAGCTACGACAACTGCATTAGCTCCGGGAACTGTTTAGGTGAATTATCTTATTTCATATCATTTTGGTTTCAAGAACTACCATTTCGTACATGCTATTATAGATTTCTTGTCAAATTATTTATTTATTTTTCTTTTAAAATAATAAAATGGGTTAATAACTTGAAATAGTCTAGAGTGCGATTGATGGGGATGCTAGATTCGCGTGTCGCTACTGCTCTACATTTGGTCCTCAAGTTTAGGAGATTTCACCGCAATCCCTCACAGACCATCAGAGGACACTGAGTACGAAATGCTCATTCCAAAAATCGGCCGTCGTCACATTGTGAACTGTCCTTCAAGGCTGAGAGTCTAATTCCGAGAATTTTAGGCCAGCACTCACAGAGATACCCACGTGCGTACCTACATTATTTTTTAAACCTAGATTTACCAAGGTTCCATGAATTGGGTGGGGATGGGACTCACTGTCAACGTAGTGGCCGCAGATTTCTTCCAGAGCCTTGGAGGTGTTATCTGTGAACTGGATAAACTTATTGAAAGGTTCTTCCAAGTCCTCCGCGAACTTCGTAAGCACGCCCACGTATGATCTCTGTTTTGAGAACATAGATTGCATCATGCGATTCTCAGTTGAAAAAAATATCACATGCAATTTAATTACTTTTGCAACGTTTGTGAGAAGCTCAAGCTCACAATGTTGTCTTTACGCAAAGCTGAGAGAAAACTCAGAGATGAGTGGGGACTGAGTGTGTATACATGTAGATAAGGGCTTTGTAAAGAGGGACAAGATTACCATGAAGTGATCGAGCTCAGGATCAGAGCCGATTTTCGAAGTATGATCACAATCTTGGAAACGTTGAAACTTCTTTGCTAGTTCGTCCAGTTTGCGGCGTAACCGTCTGGGTGCTCCAATCTGCAGCACAGAACCGTTTCAATAATCTGCTGCCTAATATACAACCTAGAGACAAAGCGTAATTCAGTGGAAGCTGAAAAGCGGCATGAGCAGAGTCCTCCTAGGCTGCCGTTACCTTGAAGACCCTAACGTGGGCTAGGACCATCTCCGGATAGAAAGGGTGGTCGATGATAGCAGCCCGAAGCTCTAGATCTTGTTCTGACTGAGGATTATCCTCGAACTCAGGATCCTGTAGAGCAAAAAGGTCAAGAACCACCCCATTATAAACGCTTCGTTGTACCGAGACAAAGACTTCCCACACATTTGAACACACTTCTAACCTGTGACTTAGTATCGCACAAGTTCAATGCCGGTGAAAATGTTGTCATTGATAGCTTGCCTGCGCATCTGGAGCGTCGTCCTCATCTTCTGTCAGCAAGCTCATATTCCCGAACAAGCCGGAGTTTCCTCGACGTCTTCGTTCAGCACTGGACCCATGCTCCCTGACAGCAGTATTCGCGGATGTAGTGATTGCCAGTAAGAGGTCAGAGGATCTGGGACACTTGTATGCAAGCTCTTGCTGGAACTTCTCCATATCTCGGTTTATACTACCTTCAGATGCCATATCATGAGCTGCGCTGCAGTTTAAGGTCGAGAAGTTGCTGCAACTGGGAGCGAAAGGTGAAGTTGAGTATCCCTCCCGACGATGGGTGTCCGTGGTGATGTACGTCGGAGGCGCGGGGGGCCTCATAGTGTGACACTCGGGGAGATATGCCGTGGTGTTGAAGAAGTTGGTGTAAGCACTAGAGGATGTGTTGTATACATTGTGGGAGCTGGTCAAGCAGGACCGAGCTTCAGAGTCCACGTTGACAGATGCCGACGGGGTTTGCTGCTCCATGAAACTATAGGGCTGGAAGGATGAATGCTCCTCCAGACGCTGCGCAAAGTCGACCACTGAAGTTTGTCCGTTCCCGCGTCCCGACTGATTCCTGTGTACCTCTGCCGCACACAGTGGCAAGAAACAAGCAATTTCCGTAAGAAAAACAGGCACACCGATCCCTTCCTACAGGCCATGGCAGGCGCCGAAGCACACAGTCAACTAAATCTGCGCGAATCAATGTGACAAGTATGCAGCCCAGCCACACACAATCAAAGAACCTCGGCGCTGCTCCATCACTGTAACGCATCCCGCGCATCCGTTCATTCACCACTTAACATAATCCCTTTTGAAACTTTCTCACAGGCGAGCCTAAGTGCGCGCAGTCGGAGGGTGCTCACAAATAAAACGGCTCGAAACTCGTGACCTTCATCATTTGTCTCACCTTGACGGGATTCGCGGTCAGAAGTGCGCCTCCAAAAGTCTCTCATCATGGGATCGACAGCCTCAGAATACCTGGAATGGAAGTGTCCTGGCTGCAGCGTGACCAACCTACCCACCGACTCGCGCTCTGACGACCCGGCCATGATGATGCAGGTCAAGTGACGAAGTCAGCTATCAAGCTGAGTGCACGAAAGAGTTAAATGGGCCACCAGGGGGGGGCGTAACGCTAGCACTGCTGCTGCTGCACAGATGGCAAGTCACAAGGAGACGCAGGAGACGATGGAAGGGATGACCGGCTGCAGTGGCCATTATATACACTTCTCGATGTGGATTTGAACGCATCCGGCGAGGTGGATGAGCGTAACGGAAGAATCTTGCAACTTCACCGTCTCCTTCTCCTCCTCCTTCACCACCACCATCGCCGCCGCCGCCGCCTTCAGTAGCATGGCTGCCTCACTGTGGCCTTGAATGCACAGTTCACACCGCCCTTGTGGAACATTCATACACACATTGTCACACAAACACACTCACTTACTGCCAAACTCGCAGGCACCGGATCTTCATTCTCTCGCATTTGTAGAATCTCGCTGCAACATCGTTAGATTCGGTAGCATGTTCTTGTCCACTCTTGGATTTGTATGGCAACTTGATGATGATGATGGAGGGATTCTTGGGCCCCATTCTAGAAAGCGTTTTGGCATTTGCCCCCCAATTCCATTACCGGCATCAGAGTCCACAATCCAGCAGGGTTATGTGCTTATCTCATTAAGTTTATAATTAGGCTGAAGTTTTTTTTTTTTTTTTTTTTTTTTTTTTTCCATTACGTTGTATAGTTATAAAAACTTTCTTGGAGTTTCTTATTTTTCATGTGGGTGGTTTGGACAATAGGAGTTAGTATTTTTCTTAAAAGTTACAAAATCTTATCAGATATGGAATAATTTCTTTCTACATCATTTTCATATAGTAAGTGAAAAAAAAATGTTGTGCCTCTATAATTATGTTTACTTCATATGAGCCAATTGTGTCTTAAAATATTCTGGAACACTCTGTGCATAATACACAATATGTTTCTTTTGTTGGAGTATAAAGTTTGGTGATTTATTTAATAAGACTATGGAAAATATAAGATAGGTCATGTTTTAATTTGGAAGAGAAGGTCAACATGTTGTGACTGAAGAAAGTAAATGAATGAATGACTCATAAAAGTAAACATTAAAATTTTGTAAAATAGTTTATTTTTACTAGAAAATCATCCTAATTGCAATTGTATTCTTAAAACATCATCCTAATTAAATTTGGCAATTTTGATATTATTACGTATTTAGATATCTAAAAATTATTATAACTTACAGTTTTATATAGATTGGTGGGCTTATAAATTATGATTATATAATGCAGTTAATATGTGTTAAATTGTTTCACAAAAGAACAAGAAATATTACCTACTATCTAATAATTTTAAATCCACCATCAAACATACAATTAATTTATAATCAAATATGCAGTCTTTGGTTTTTTTGCTAAATGACCCATTCCAATAGTCTTTATCTCTCTAATTTTAAAATTTTTCCACTAACTTAGAAAATTTCTATTTTGTGTTTATCTTTTGAAGATCACCGTTTTGTAATTTTAGGTTATTTTTAGATTTTTTTCTTGCTTACACAATTCTTTTATAATTTGTAAATATTTTCTTATAACTTTTATATAATATTATGTATAATATTTTTTTAAACTATAATTATATCTCAGAAAATTATTATGTACATACATTTTCTAATTATAATTATATGATAAAAAGTATGTAAAAAAATATTATAATTAAAAAATTAAATATATATATATATATATATATATATATATATACCACATGTAAATTACTAATTTATAAAATAATGTAAATATCCTTATATATAAAAAAATACATGGAATAATTAACTACGGATTTAAATCTATAAAATATATCTCAAAAAACAAAAGAATGAATCTTATTGAATTGAATGTGATTTTATAAAAAATCAAGTAGTATAAAAATAATTTAAACCACAGTAATAATAATTAAACTAATATAATAATTAATTTAGAAGTAATTTAGAAATTAAAGATAACACATCTATATTCATGGTTTTAAAAACTTTAATCAATCTTACTATTAAATTATGCTTTGTAGCTATCTTATTAAATTAAATAAGACAAACTAAAATTCAACACCAAGTTAAAACAATAAGGCATCAAGATATCAGATAATGCAACATATGATTAGTCAAAAACCTTTATAGATTTTTTTTTGATGTTCTCAAATAAAGTTTAAAAAAAAATAAAATAACAAGTTTGCAAATGATTCTAGAAGAAGAAGAAGAAAAAATCGAAATCAAAATTTATTTGACTATGTTGGAACATACAACAAGGAAAAACATGCACTTAGGTGTCATTAATACACATCTATAAAACTATATACATACACACAAACACATTATACTACTACTTGAGTCAAATGATGAACTTCTTATTTTCATAAACTTCAAAGTTGTCATTAAAATAATCTCATCAAAGTACAATCTCGCTACATGGGTTTTTGTGATGAACTTCAAATGTCATATTTGACCAAGTTCTAAGATGACATTACTATCGCCTTATCAAGGGTTTTGCCTATCATAGATTATAAAAACACCCATAGCTGCCCAGATACATATGTGTGCATGAATCTGTATGTATGTATGTATATATATATATATATATATATCTTGTATACATGTATTTGTGTGTGAGAGTGTGTGTTGGGTCGGCGTCTGTGCCGCACGTCGGAGGAGCAATGACAGTGAAGGTGACTGATGCCGATACAATCTCAGCGAGTGCGGCGTCCATTAAGGAGTATATTATTATACTGGGCTTGTGGCACTCGGCGACCTCTTCCATCGTCCACCGTTTCTGCTTGTCACCATCGCCACCCTCGAAGCCAATTCCTCTGCTGGATCAGTGTTTTCCGCTGTAGTTAATTCGACTGGTTTGCTGGCTCCGTTGCTGGACCTGCATCACCTCCATCATGGCGGGGTCGTCTGCAGCTCGTTTTCTAGGCAGGTCGGTCAAGCTGCATCCAACCAGGCCGTGACCACAGGTACCTTGCGGTGGTCGATTCCATGATCGGAGACTTCTGAAGGCACGTCCCTTCAGACCAGGAATTCTTCAAGACGGTATGACGCTCAGTGATCTGCCTCACAAGTTTCGTCGTCGCTTATGAATACTACGTGAGGGTTCCCCCAGGAAGAAAGTTTTTTTGAGGGAGACAACAGGAACCAGTGCTGACCGGACCAGTGCATTGATCTAAAGCTTCAAGTAGTGGAGCCTCTTGGAGAGAATTTGTCACTGACGTTCACTGTCTGTGCATACACACGTCGCAGTGATGTCGGCCAGTTCGCACAGGACTACGGAGTGCGCTTGTATGTATTTACGCTCAAACCTCGCTGGGTTGTAGTTGATCGGTTTGCAGTGTGTATTTGAATTATTTCCAACGTAATTTTCATTTTTTCTCTGTTCGCAGGAATACCAGGGAAATTGAGAGACGGTGGTGCTAAGGAATTTCAGATCCCTTTCACAGTTGAGTACCGATATTCTTTACTATTTCATCCAACTGTAGAGCCCATTATTCTTTTTATGCATTCAGATTTGGATTCAATCGATTGACTGTCATTCGTGTGGTCCTGTAGACTCTATGAATATAAAACGGATACTTCTGACAATGATCTCGTTGCACTACCCAATACGCTTGTATCTAAGGATGCATTTCATGTTGCGTGCTTCAAAAGCTGAGGCGTTCCATCAAAGGTATTCGCGTAAGGTAATTCTTCATGAAGTATTAACTTAAACGCGACTTCAGTGTGTGAATAAAAGAGGAAAACCTTACAAAAACGCACACCTGGAGGGGGTCAACGAGATCACTGACCACGACATGATCGAATAACGACAATTTGCAGGAAGCCTGATCAGCAACATTCATACACTATGTTGCACTCTGCAGGTACTACGTGAACAGAGTATCAACAGGAAAGGCACTTAACGATTTTCTTAGATGAATCGTAAGTAAATTGTCCCTTAATTTGGACGTGGGTGTTCCTGGAAAATTTAGTGTTGGAGTGCAAACATTTTCCCTCACAGCTCCAGTGCCTCTTACGCTCATTGATGAACGAGTTGTTGATTTGCTTTGAGTTTAAGCCGCACAGTTTTGCAGGTTATCTTTCTGTATCTCCTGCGTTGATAGCACACCTGTGTTAGAACAGCTTGAACATACATGCAAGACAATTCACGTGAATGCCATGTTAGACTTTCGTTCGTTTCAATTTTTTGACAACTTTTAAGGTTTCGTCGCGTTCGCGATGTGATACCATGCACACGTTCGAGAGGAGGTGCGTACTGAACGGTAAGGCCAGTGAGAATGGCGGTTAAATCAGTCCTTCAAGATGGTGAGAGCACTCGTTGACAACTTCCCTTTCTTGCGCACTCGGTTGAATTCAGCCTTAAGCTCTCCGATGTGGCAACCATATTTCTTCCTCATGGCTTTCTTGACCTTCTCGTCCGATGCCATTGGGTCAACAACGACGGTTTCGTCTATATCTACAAGAAATTTCAATTTGTCACTCATGCACAGCTCGTCGCCTTCTTGTGTTCCATGCTCCTCTATGCCGATGTCCAATTCGTAGTTGCTATCCTCATCTGGTGTGGCTGCATAAATTCCCCCACCTCCAAATTAATTGATGCAGCGTAGCAAACAACTCGAACGGTTGCACATCCAACTTCGTTTAAGAACTCATTGTAGTAAACTAAGAAGGATTAAACAAAATTTCCTCTACATTGGTTCCATTCTGTCCGACTCCGGTTGCCTTTCCTTACACAATGAGTTGATTCTTTTCGCAATCACATGTCAAGTCAGCAGTGCTATCCGTTCATGAAGGAATGGTTAACATGCTGTTAGGATTCCCTTGTAGGGCAAGAATTCTGAGTGGTGACATTCGTGAGAATTCCCCCACATTAACTGCTTGACAATTGGTTCAAAGTTTTCACCGTGCATATACTCTACATGAGTACAACAATGTTATATCGAATTAAATATATCAGTCTATCTTAAGTGGTGGATCAAATGTATAGCAGTTCAAAGTTGATGTTTGTGACCTCTTTCTGCTGTCTACATCCAGTCCGACAACTGTCCTTCACAGTAATATGATAGTGATGCGTCAGTACTCAAAGCAGATTGAAACGTTTCAAGTTCATGAGAAATCCCATCCACTATGTCTACCAAGTTAATTCTTCTAGCTGTGAACTCGAGTACCCTTCATTTCTGATTGTAACATGTCCAGCTACACAGTACTTAAATTAGTGGTCAACACCAAGCACATAAACCTAAGATAATCTTGCAACATAAATTACGCCACCACGGCAAGGGCTGATCCTCAAATTTCAGACCTCTGTAAGTGTTAAAACCACATTGAAAAAGCACTGTCGTTGAGGACTACGTGAAGTAAAAAAATTGTTTGCAGAAGACTGTTGAATTCAACCGTACACAAATATTGGAGCGTGACGCATACAGAAGAATAGAGAGATAGGGACGGTGACATTGAGAGATGCATAGATAGATATAGGTGAATGAAGGAGTCGAGGACTGATGGTGATGCTAGATCAGGGTGTCGCTGTGGCCTTGAGCTGGTCCAACAGCTTTGGAGATCTCAACACGATCTGTTGCAGGTTTTTGGATGCGATGGCCTTCTTCCACCCATTACTCGTCACCACAACAGTGTCACTCGTCCTTCAAAAGTCCCGTTCCACGACTTCCAGGACAGAGCACAAACGTACACCTTTCTCCCTATTCTGAAAGATCTGACACAATTCTATGCATGGCCGCTAGTCAGAGAAAAAAATAGCTGCGGTTTAACATACTTTCTACACAGTGGCCGCAGATATCTTCCAGAGCTCTGGTGGTGATCTCCGTGAACCGCATGAACTTGTCGAAAGGCTCCTTCAAATCCTCCGTGAATTTCGTAAGCATTTCCATGTAAGATCTCTGTTGCAAGAACACAATTCGGACCAAGCGAAACCCAGTTGAGAGAAACCAGATGCAGTTTGTTTCGCATTCTCATGAGAAGTTCAATTCCGAAACGCAATGTTTTCACAGGTTTATGTTAACCCTCATCAAAGGTTTGTACTTCAAGGCACGAAAAAGAAAAAGAAAAGTGCTAATTCTTAGGAAATTCTGTTCACAAAAGCGCTCTCATTGTTCTTGATCGATTAATGTTGCTCATTGGGAAAGTGAAAAGTATGACAGTACAACTGCAGTGACAAGCATACCATGAAGTGATCCAGCGCAGGGTCGGTGCCGGTTTTTAAAGTTTAACGATAATCTTGAACTCTTTGGAACTTATTTGTCAGTTCGTCCAGTCTGGCAGGCAGGCCTCCGGGCGCACCAATCCGCATCTTAGAACCAAATGCTCAATCCAGTTACATAACTTCAGATTCGGCACCTACGCAAGAACTAAAGATACCTGAAGAACGGCGTTAGCTAGCACTCCGACGAGGCGCTACTTTGTAGATCCTGATGAGTGCACGAACAATCTTTGGATAGAAAGGGTGGTCGATGATAGCAGCCCCGAGCTCTGGATCTTTCTCAGCTTCAGGGTCCTATTCAACACAATTCAACCATCATACATGTATTTCAGTGTAACTGGGCTTAGTACCTCCGAAAAGTTAACATTGCAAGGGATGGCTCCAGTTAATTGACAAATTTTCCGTGTAGAACTTGCCTGTATATAAAAGATTCGTCATCTTTACCGGAATGCGCTGACATACCGGAACCACACCCAAATTCTCGAATAGCATTGTCCGCAGATTTGATGATTTCCATCAAGAGGATTGAGGATCTGGGGCACCTGTTAGCAAGGTCTCGCCGTAATGTCTTCATGTCTTGACTGATGTTGCTCTTCCAGGGAATATTAGCCTCACTGCCGCGTCCAGTTGAGCAGTTGTTGCCGATGATGGATATAGAGGTAAGGTTGAGTATACCCTATTTTGATGGTTTTCAGTGGTCAAATATGACGTCTGAGGGAAACTGGGCTTCATGTTCGTGGGGAAATTAGCCGTGGTGTTGAATAGGTTTGTTTACGCGTCGCTCGATTGCAAGATGCTCAAGGTTGTGCTGCCGAAAATAATTAGGTTGAGCATACTCGAAGCACAGACTGTGGGAGGCGATCAGAGACTCTCCCATGTTCACAGATGTCATTTCCAGACAGAAAAATGGTTGCTCCTCCAGTGGGTATTTAGTGCGCCTCATATGTCCACTCACTCACCCTGATTCTTCGATCCCTGCTATGCACAGGTAACGTAATCATGTAGCAAACAATTGATCACGCTCTACAAAATTATAACCTTCATGAACCCAGTCTGGCTAGTCGTTAACATGACAAGTTAAGCACAACACAGTACTTTGCGAACTGACTTAGCGACAATTTTGCTTTGCTCCGACGCGTGTGCACGAACACACAGCGAACCTTAGTGATCGATTCTCTCAAAGTGGAGCCGTTGCTTCAAATCACTGATCCTCGCACTCTTTCTTCCAGCCAAAAACGGGTGTTGTACCCTTCAAACCCTCTCCCAGGACAGTCTAATTGTTGCGTTCACAAGCTAAGCAAAAACTAGTGATGCAGACCACTCACAGCTCACCTAGACGGGATTTGTGGCCTGAAGAGTGCCTCCAGAAGTCTCTGATCACAGAATCAACTGTCGCTGGGTCCCTGGGACTGCGGTCTCCTGTCTGCAGCGTGACCAACTTTCCTACAGAACCTAGCTCAGTCAACCTGGCCATGATCATACAGGCCCAACGGCGGAGTCAGCAAACAAGCTGAATGCACGAATGAGGACAATGAGTCACCAGGGAGCTGTGCACTACATCTGCGTCAGTGTCAAGTAACAAGAAGAGGTAGGGAAGTTGGAAGACCACATGAAGCCTAGGCCATTATATAGAATACACTTCACGCCACGCTGGCCGCGATTTCGGTGGACCATCACCGTCGCCTCCAGCCAAAGCTTAAGTTTCATGGATTCTTCGAGGTGTCCCCCGTCACACCTCGCTAAACATCCATTTTGGGAACTGTAGTCTGTAATTTAGTGGGCTTCAACATCGACAGCAATTTTGTGATTGTAAACCACACCCACAGTGTGGGCAAACACCACAGTTTCGATGCCAAATTTGGCATTCTTGTTTGTTTTTGCAGAATGTATTATACGCTTCGGCGAAAAGAAAATAAGTTAATGACACTTCTCAAGCTTAACATAATGAGCGGATTGTGTTATAGATTTAATAATTTCTGCTCATACAATACCTCGTTGTCCTTTCAATAATCACCAGAGAGTGATTGCTTAATTGCATCAGCCTTCTCTTTCTTCCTTATATTTACGTATAATCAAAATTGAAATCAAAATGAATAAATCTTATTTAATATTAAAATCACTGAGTTTAAACAATAATAATTAAAAAAATTATATATTGTAAATAACACTAAAAATAAATTTAAACAAATATATAAATCATTGAGTTTTGTCATTATCATTTTACACATCTAAAATGAAGGTATTACTTTAGCTTGTTCTGACTCGTAATACTAGAGCCAAGAGTGAAGCATTCCTACTAAACAAGCGGAATCATTGTTCATCTGCTCCATTCTTTACTCAACTTCCAGCAGAACCCACAATTTGAAGGGCCCTGAAACATTTAAGTGTTAAGCTACAGAGTCAAAGCACAGTCTGATCTCTTACAACCAAATCTAATGAAAAGAATACAAGATTGTATTACAGTGTTTCCCCAAATTAGTAAGCACAACTCAGCCAGGCCCTGAGAGCAACATCCATGCTCTTCAGCCTACTCTTGACACAGACCTCTGCAACTCGGATGTTCAGTCTGTGCCTCAGAGATGTTGAAAGGGATAAATGATTATACACGATTAGATAATATCCCACTAATACAGTTACGCGAAAGTTCACACATTGGGCTTAAACACAGCGATAGATAAAAACTTGTTCCTAGCAGAAGTCAAACGAGATGGTTACACGTTGAAATGAGGCTCAGCAGTTAACATCATCGTTAAGTTTAATAAAAATAACTGTACAGGGTCATCATTATATACAATACTCACACTGATTCTTCAACCAACGTTGATACTTCCAACTATTATAATGCGCAAAATTCGGGTATCAACTGCAAGAACTCCACTAAGTCAGCACCTCAAAATTAGAGAAATTAGAATTGTACTGCCAGTTAAACTAGACAAAATGTCACTCAGCCGGTTACAAAAGACAAGTAATTTGCTAGTGTTCGAAGTCCGTTGAACTATATCTCCAGTCTGCCAATCTCACTCCGTCTGGGCATACAACAAAGTTCACCAGTTTTCAGCCTTTTAACCTTCGGGAAGCTAACAACTGTTAATCCATTTGAAGAATGGCAAGTGGAATTGACTACGGTCGGAGGTGTTTTTTCAATCTTGTGGCCATCTGAACTTGATGGAACATTGGAAGGGAGCATTACAAATGCTGTAATTACGCGTATTCAAAGGCAAGGTAAGGAGCAACATTACACTTCTGAGAAGACAATCAAGACCTTAGCACTCGGCCGAAGAGAATTATACTGGTTACATCAAGAAGCGAAAGTGGGGACAAAAAAAATCTAAGGGCTTCGACTCACTCAGTCAGTTTTCATATCAGTACATTGAAAAGGAAAATGTGGTGACAACGTAGCTTTCACATTGAGAAAGTCGAAGTGCATTTACATCAGAACCAAGTTGGATTGAGACATCTCGAGCATGGATTGGACTGAAAAAATTCCTTTCCAGCAATTGTTAATTTAATCCTGCACAACAGCAGAAGTCAGACTTTCACATCAGTGCTGAGAGGACTAACCACAAACTAATACTGTAACACATTTTCAATAACCTGGTCAGTTAAGGGGTGAATATCCAGATATGGAGGATATTTTTGAGGTGCATCCCAATATGATTTACATCTGAAGGAAGATCCTGTGTAACGGTCGCTGATGCTTTGTCAATGATTCCCTACAAGATTTTGGATACTGACATCTTTTAGACCATCTAGTAACATAAACAAATTAAATATTGGCATAACTGGGAGACGACAATTCACAACAGCTAAAGACGCAAGAGAGCGCTCCTGTAACGAGAATGGTGTAGGATGAATAAGCACTAAAAACATGTAAGCCCAGTTCACTTGGTGCTCACAGCTTCCCTCAACCATTCACAATCTCTCACGATTCCTACTTTCCCACCAACATTTAAATCATCTGAAAAGATTATTTATTCCGATGCGTAACAGCTGGTCTGTGAAGCCTCACAATGAATAGTGTTTTCTAACCTCTACACTCTAGTTGGAATGAGATTGGGGCAGGGAATTAGATGGAAGACGGATGAATGTGAGGATGCTGGGGCGGTATTAGAAACTCCACCTCTATTTGAAAATGATGGCGAAAAGGATATCGTGGTTGGCATAGATGATTACGGAACACAATGTTGACAATAATACGTAGACCGCTGCAGCGAAGCAACAGTGATCATGGAAAATTATGTGTGCGGAATTCCGTGTCAGCTATTGCTAGGTCAACCTTGTGAAGCACATACCATGACAGCTACAGAGAGTATTACCACAACATCGGCCACTGAACCCTGCGTCATGTTGAAGCTTTCTAAAACCTTAAGTAACCCAAAACTGGAATACTTAAGGCTATGGAGACACCGCACAACCTCAACCAACAACGGAACAAACTACACAACACTAATCTGTTTGGGCGATCATGTGCCAATCTGGTCAACATCGGGGCTACATAGCAAAAGCCACCAATTATTCTACAACCTAATTCGTCTTGGTGATAACAAAGTCCTCAAAATGGAACATATTACTAAAACTCTTCAGCAAAGGAACATTGCACTGATGCGACTAACAATTCTAGGTTTTGGAGATCACACCAGATTAAGACAGAGAGACAAACAAGGGCCCAGAATATATACATGGCAGGTTTATCTGGTTAGGTCATCTGACAAAAACCTACCAGCGAATATCTTTCTAAGTGGATGCTGAGGTCACTTGTTGTTATTCACGTTTGGTAACGCTTCGAGGTTTCATTGGCAATACGCTGTTCAACCGCCAGATATGCTCACAAGTATCCCCAACTATCTAAACTTTCCTCTGCAAGGGGATACGTTCGGTACAATTCTAATGGTATCAAACGGTGTTGAAAATAAGAAGCTCCACGTGCAAATTTGCAATGCGGGGGTCATGGTCCAGGATCATGCTATGTCATGAAGATAAAAACGCACGAGGGGAACTGAAGAGTTTTTGAAGAGGACAAGGACTATCTGTCCAAAGAAAGGGATCCACATCTCCACAGTAACAAGAGCAGGGAAACCCACCTACTTTTCCACATCTGTGACGCGGTACAATACTCAGCATGACTCTTCAGGACCAATGTCCTCTGAAAATTGCACTCACTAAACAGCTTGCAGACATTCGATCGGTCATACAAATATCCCCTGGTCACACATTTTCATGGCCAAACCAGAATCTCCGTCTACAAAACAATACCCTACAGCCAAAAGCCTACTAAACCTCAAGCTTCCTCATGGCTTAACTGAACGATCCGCTGAATCACCTGCAAGCTTTAACATGCTTGTAAACTTCCGCATTGAAGACACAAGACTCTTGCTGCATTCAGGCGGCTGCCATTTCAAATCCTCTACGTTAAAATCCACATTTATGGCAAATGAATGAGACAGCCTACGATTGTCAAGTTCGTGGGTGCCGCACTCATGAATCAATCGACAAGCGGAACCAAGCAAAAAAAATGGGAGTAGTGAGCGTTGTAAATAAAAATAAAGGCCTATATTCTGAGGTTCTTATTGACGCTTGTTACATATATTTAAACATGATACCTGCCAGTGAATTGCACAAAACCTTCAAAGCAATTTACAGTGATAAATGGTGTCGACAAAAATAGAAATTGTTTAATTCCACTGTAGTGAATATAAATTAATGGGTAGAATACTGCTTCTATTGACAAACTAAGATCTGTTCCGTCCATTCCACGCTGGTGCCACCGATGACACGCTCAAGTCATCGTCCCCGCCGCCCTGTCCACACTAGTGGTAGCGAAGATGAATTCACGTCATCGTTTCTTCGATGATTTTCACACTGGGAGGCAGCGAAGTGGCGTGAAGGTTGGTTTGGTGCACACGCCGCCAGAAGAAAATATAAAAGATGAGCGGTGCTTAGAATTTCCACTGCAACGAGCAATAGCCAAGTTAGATCGAGCCCACTGTTTCTCAAAACGATTTCAGCGAGTTTCGACTGCAATTCTTAAATGCCTTGGCGCGCTACAGAAGCGCAGGGTGATAGTTCGGCAACGCCTTTTGTTGCCATTCGAGATTTGACTTCTGGACCGCGATGACTCATGTGATACACACATGCGCTCCGGATGCACTGTTCAATGAGTTCTTAATTAGGGAATTAGGGACGCGTATCCGTGTTGTCGTCACGAAAAGATTCCAAGCTTCTAACAACTGAGATGTGATTTTCTCAGGGCAGAGTCGCCGGATTTCAGAGCCTTCGAGGCACCTTCGGCGTTGGATTCTAGGTCGTTCTTTTGTTCGGTTGCTCTGCGAATCATTTCCAGAAAACGCACCAAATTTGCAAATTGCGAGTGATATTTTAGAATTCATATGTTTCTTCCCTGGCTAGTGTCCAGCAACTTGATTGATCGTGGGTCCCACTTTGACTGCTGTGACCGGTAGTGCAACTGAGACCACGACGAAAGTACGGTAGACGTTCGAAACGTCATGTCAGAGCGATGTCGAAGGGACTAAAGTCGGTACAAAGGACTTGTTTTTTGGGTCGTCGGACGCGATGGAGAGAACCTTGTGAGAACATCACCACAGGGGTCTCGCTTTGGTCATTACCTCTCAATTTGAGTAGTTGTGATTTTGTCCAAGTAGCTTACATGTGGGATTTTGCTTTTCTGCGTTTTTGTAGAGATCCATCCTTGGTGAGCTCCCGTAGCGGTTGTAATTGCGGATTTGTAGGTAGTAGCATTGACAACAGGGTACCGCCAACCAAGTGATGATTGACACATTTTTGTCCGTGGTTTTTGAAGAGGTGAGGTTTAGTATCACAAAGCTGGCTCGGTGTGATGCGATTTGGCTCGGTGAAGTAGAGGATGTGAGGAAAGCATCTGAAGTAGATTGGTTTGGATTTTGAGGGGGAGTTCTTGCAATTTGATAGGTATTCTGAGTGTATCATCTGAGTCCATGGCGACCACGGAAATTCGTGTCAAGGTGATGGCGGCGGAAGATTTGAAGAAAGATGGACGGTTTAGGAAGATGAATGTGTACACCTTGATGTGGATTGATCCCACAGCAAAGCAGTCAACGCGGGTGCATCGTAAAGGGGGCCGGTTTCCTCAATGGAATGACGAGCTGGTTTTCTACTTAGGAGAGGATGTGCCTATATTTCCTCATTCCACTATCACCATTCAGGTAATTAGACAGAGATTGAACTCGCATATTTATCAATTGTTTGACGAGCCAGGAGAATTTTTCTGCTTAGTTGTGTCACGTGCCTTGCCTATTGACTTGTTCTGCACGGCTGCAACGTGTGGTAGTTTTTTGCGACAAATGTCTACATGATGCAATTAGCATAGTGGTTGATCTTATTGCATCATTACATGAAGTGGGCGTGTGATCTGACACTAGCTTGCATCCTTTGGTGTGTAAGGTGGTGAGACATCGCAGAAGAAAGGAGAATAAACTACTCGGAACTACCTATCTTTCTTTGGTGGAGATGGCAAGAATTAAAGCAATGAAAGACGACCCTCAAGAATATGATGTTGTGCAATTGCAGCTGACTACTCCTTCAGGCCATGTGCAGGGTTACATCAGTCTTTCCATTAGCCTCATGGGTAATTTTGGCCTCTGTTTACCTTCATCCTTTTATTCCTCATCTACAATTTACAATATGGTAGTTTAGTTTAAGGATGGTGTTCCCTCTGGCCCTCTGCACCGTTTTATGTACACTTCCAGCAGGGTTGCGTTGCAGAATTGTATCGATACGTTCATGTTTTGAATTCAGTGCCCTAATTGGCACATGGACTGTATGAAGAGTCTATCCATGTACTCGTCCTTGTTCGTTTAGGTAGAGTCGATTGAACAAGCTCTTACCGCATTGACCATTGACCCCGGACGTAGGATTACTTTTCCTTGTTAAAGTACATGTTTGTCCAATATGAAATGCAATACTGATCTATTCAATGTCTTCTTCAAGCAGAGAGGAGTTCGAATGGAGCAAATCCAAGCGCAGAACCTGTGATAGGGTACCCAGTGGGATTTCCGGCCGACATGGCCTATCACAACAGTTTCCAGTCCCAGTCCGAACCACATGAAGTGCCGCAGCAAGTTTCAAGAGCTGTCGTTCTACATTCTTCGAACAGTAGATCGGATTTTCCTGTTCCTACCCGTCCTGCAGGTGCTGCACCCTATTTTCTTCGTCGTCACGAAGAATCTTCACCATTTGTACAAGCTCCTCAGCCGTATGGACCTTCGTCGGATCAGAGACCGAGGCGGCACCATCAGGAAATCTCTGCATTGGCATTGATAGGAGGTGCTATTGGCGGAGTTCTTCTCGGGGACCTAATGTTCTAATGCTGATTTGAAGGGACTAGTCAAGCTATATCCACTCACAGTATAACAGCGTCGGAGCACATATTCTCGTGGAGACTTCCCTTTACTTTCTCTCTTGTTTGAACGAGACATTGATCCCAACTGACGGCTCTCTATCTTATCACTGCTGGAAACAAGCATTCCAGGTTGAGTCAGCCTCAGTGGCACAGTGAAACGAGCTGCTGACCAGTATCTGCTGTGAGTCATTTCAGACTCTCTAATCTTCTGCTGACGTTCTAACATATTTGTACCACCCAGATACTATTCATGCCATCTATCATGCTACTAAGCATTTTCACGAGTGAGCATTATTACTTCATTTTGAATTGTTTATTATCAAAGAGCAGAAATGTGCACCATTACGTGGAGTGGCCACGATTGCCATTTACATCTTAACTGCAAAGATTACCACTAGTTCGGCGTGTGGTTCAAGCCTTTTCGGTCAACTGCCATTACACTAATCAATTTGACAATAGTTCGTATCTGTTTGGCAATAGTTCGCTCATGATGAGAGGTTGTCAGTCAAGAAAGTATGAAATAAACTTGATAACAAAGTCCACACCCACACTGCTATTTCACATGTGGACATTATTGTTTTCTAGTCAAACAGGCAATGGAAAAACTTGTAGGATCACCCAGAAACATATCTCATAGTGCTGAATTTTGATTTTGTTACTTCTGAAAACGCTGGAGGACATGCCATTGTTGCACACTGTGTATCATCCTATGGAGTAACAGTTTGACCCAGTATTCTGGAATATGAAATCAACCAGGGGTCGAGCTATGGAGAATTGAGCTTCACTAGAGTTAAAAGTAACAAAATATATTTATATACATATATATATATATTTATATATATATTCATAAACAACCTGTATGTGTGTGTATGCAGAGCTTTGTACAAATGGAACATACTAGTGGCTGTGATTCTTCGGAGCTCTTATGCATTCATGAGTTAGTGTATCCAACTCTTTGTGAACAGTTTGTGTTCAAGCGATGCATCAGTTTGTATCATCCAAGTGACTAGCGAATCGGAGATCTTTCGATGCTGGATTCTCTATCGCAATTGCACACACTATATTGTTACGGATGAGTGTACTGTTGTCACTGTAATGAAACATGCATCTCATTTGTGTCCTAAGTGTTGATAAGTGGGTCAGTGTCACATGATGACCAGCAATCTCCCTCCGCTACATCGTTCAGCATTCCTCTCATCAATTATTTCATTCGATTTCAACCTACCGATTTGCTTTACATTCTTCAACAATGATAATATGCAAACAATGTTGAAGATCAGCAAGTTCTTACTTAATTACCACCATACAAAGATTAAGCATAGTAAATTGCTAATAGTCAAAAGGCACCAAAGGATTAAATGAAGTTACTATGGTGGTGGCTAGGATTTTAAGGTGGCGGCTAGGTTAAGACGAATATAGATCTAGTTCTAAATTAAAAGGATGAAGGTGACTCTAGATGAAGTCTATGTACTTAGGATGTAAACTCCACCTTTAAGTAAAAGGTGTTGGAAGTAAGAGATATCTTTTTCTACACTTCTCTTAGACTACAATCCTTGCTAGTGCTAAGTGTTTGTAGCTTTTAGACTTCTTTTCTTCAATAGATTATGGGCCCACTCACATTTGCTTGAGTGTTTTTTTTTGGAATTCTTTGAAGTGATTTGTAAGTATGGAGTTGATCAAATTGTTGATGCTTATGTTAGGCTTTAGAAGAACCTAACTTTCAAATTCAGATCTAGATCTAGATCTTGGTTTGCTCTTAATGATTTGTGAGTATAAAAGAGATATTAGAGTGGCAAATCAGATTTGAGATAATTAGATAGGTCATTAGACTTGTGAAAAGTCTTAGAAGTGAAGTTGAGAGTATTTTTGAAGGTTAAAATATTAGTTTGTTCACAAAGAAGGATTCTATGATTTTAAGGCAGTAAAACCTTCTTATTGATTTTGACAGCATTAGGACTTCTTCTTACAATCTTTTTTGATACAACTCTTCCTTAGACATGGCTTCAAGTGAGGGTGAAGGATTGAGAGTTATTGAGAAGATTAGAAGTGAGAATTTCTACCATTGAAGGTAAAAATGGAGCTTTTGTTGGCGTCTTTGGATCTTTGGGATATTGTAGATGAAAGTGAAGAGGCTCCAAGCAAAGACTATGATATGAAGGAAAAGAAGGAGTTCAAACGTCATGAAAAGAAGGCTTTTGGATTGATTGCAATCAATGTGGATGAAGCCAACTTCTTCCACATTATCTCTTGTAAAGGACCAGCGGAAGCATGGAAGATTCTTTATAACATCTATAAGAGCAAAAACTTATCCAATATCATCTATACAAGGAAGAAGTTCTTTACTTACAAGATGGAAGAAGGTGAAGACGTCATGGCTTATGTCAATAAGGTAAAGGCTCTTGCAAACCAACTAGCAATTGTTGACAAGCCTTTAGAAGAAAGTGATATTGTCATGACCTTGGTAATGAGTCTTTTCGAATCCTACAACTACCTTATTGTGGCTTTAGAGTCTATCAAGCTAAAAGAGCTTACAATGGACTATATGATGGCAAGACTTGCCTATGAAATAACCAAGAAGAAAGAAAAGGAGTCCCAAAGTAAAGATTTAGCACTCTACTCACATCAAGGTAAGGACAACTATCCAAATCAACGAGATGATATCAAATCTTGCTTCATTTGTGGCAAAGTAGGCCATTTTGCTCAAAATTGCTACCAAGGTAAAAAAAAAAATAGAGAAGGAGAATGCAAATAGTGTGCAAGATGACTTTGGAGGACAAGATTATGCATTCACAGCAATAAATGAGACCTCTATTGTTGCCATGTCAAGATGGATTGTGGATTCAGATTGTTCTAAGTATATGACACTTTATAAGTGTTCATTTGACACTTATGAGGCTATTCCAACATCAAACGTGGTGTTGGCGGATAGTGGTACATGTGAAGCCATTGGAATTGGCTCTATTATGGTGGAGGTGGTTGTGAATCGATAAACCAATAGGATCAAACTCAAAAATATCCTTCATGTACCTGAGATGAAGCAAAACCTACTTTCTATGAATAAACTTGTAATGGAAGGTTTTAAAGTTCAATTTGATATGAATGGATGTTTTGTATGAACATTGAGTAGAAACAAGATCTTCAAAGGCTTGAAAGAGGAAAATTTGTACTACTTCATTTGTAAGAAGGTAAATGGAGTGGAGATAGTTGTATTTGTTGACTTTACATCAAACCAAGACAAGTTGAATATATGGCATTGTCTCCTTAGCTATTTGAATGTGAAGAGCATGGAAGAGCTCAAGACTATGGTAAGTGGCTTAGATCTTGGCAATACAAGCCAAAATGAAAAACAACTTGCATGTGAAGGATGCATATAAAGAAAACAATAAAGGGCCTCATTTCCAAGGAGTGTAGCAATACATGCTACCAAGTTGTTAGAGATTGTTCATTCGGATGTATGTGGACCTATGAAGAACACAAATATTGGAGGATCAAGGTATTTTCTCACTTTCATTGATGATTATTCAAGAAAGATTTGGATCTATATTCTTAAAGCCAAGAGTGAATGCTTTTGGAGGTTTAAGGAGTTTAAAGCACTTATTGAAAAATAAATTGAATATAAGATCAAGGTGCTGAGTATAGACAATGGAGGTGAGTACATGTCTAAGCAATTTGATGTTTATTTGAAGAATGAAGGAATTCCTAGACAAACCACAATTCCATACATTCTACAACAAAATAATATTGCTGAAAGGGCAAATCGAACCATTGTAGAAATCGCAAGGAGCATGCTTCATATTCAAAATCTTGGCTATGAATTTTAGGCGGAAGCTGTGGTGAATGCAGTGTATACAAGAAATAGATGTCCAATAAGTGCTCTTGCATCAATGACACCATAAGAAGCTTGGAGTGGGAGACAACCTTGCATTTTCCATATGAGGACCTTTGGTTGCTTTGCATATGCAAAAACACTAGATTGTATGAGGTCCAAACTTGATACAAAAGATACAAAGTGTATGTTTCTTGGTTATTGTGAAGGTACTAAGGCATATAGGCTCATGTGCTTGGAAACCAAGAAGATCATCAAAAGTCGTGATGTTGAGTTTTTGGAGCACAAGAGTACTTGTCAACACTTGAAAATGTGTCCAAGTGAGAGTAATGGTGTGTTTGTGGATACATCTTTGAATTCAGCAAAGAAACAAGAAGATGAAGACAATGAAGATGATAAAGATGAAAAGTCAAAGAAGGTTGAAAAGATGAAGGCTCCTACAATTGCTAGGACCAGCAATGAAAGAAATGAAGATGTTGAAGATTGGGATGATGATAATGATGAAGAGTACCAACCATTGAGTGAGAAACTACAAGGTTTAAGAAAGATGAAGGTTAGAAAAGAACATAGAGTGCAACAAGGTGAATGTTCTTCTATAAGTGAAAGGAGACATCCTTTGAGAGAAAGAAGGCAACGTGGCAAATGGTGGAAGGATCACATCTTGCCTCAAGTAAGTGAAGAACATCCAAATATTACTCTTCTTGTTGATCCATTGTCTTTGTGTAATGTTATGAAGTGTGAAGATGCAATCAAGTGGGAGAAGGCTATGGAAGAAGAATACCAATGTCTTATGGACAATGGTACATGGGAATTGGCACATCTTCTAGCAAATCGATCTAGTGTTGATTGTAAGTGGGTGTTTAGAACAAAAACAAATGTAATGGATGTAGTGGTGAGGCACAAGGCAAGACTAATTGCCAAAGGATACTCAGAAGTTTTTGAAATTGATTTCAATGAGACTTATGTACTTGTTGCCAAATTCACCACCATCATAACCATTGTAGCAATTGAGGTAGCAATGGATTTGGAAATACACCAAATGGATGTGAAGACGGCCTTTTTGAATAGAGAATTACAAGAAGACATCTACATGGACAAACCTTAAGGATTTGTACAACAAGACAAAGAACATCTTGTGTGCAAATTGAAGAAATCCTTGTATGGATTGAAACAATCACCAAGGGCATGGTACTAACGAATTGACACCTTCTTTGTCAATGAAGGATTTGTGAGGAGTGAGGCTGATCATTCATTGTATGTGATGCAATCTAGAGAGTTCTTGTTGATTATAATCCTTTATGTTGATGATTTGATCATCTTCGCTAACAATATGGAAAAGATGGATTGGATGAAGGCCAAATTAGAGAAGGAATATGAGATGAGTGATTTGGAAGATTTGTACTACTGCTTGGGAGTGGAATTTGTAAGAGATTGTGGTAACAAGACCATTACAATGAGCCTAATCAAGTACATTGAAGAAGTGTTGAAACGATTCAACATAGAAGAGTGCAAGCTAATTGAAACACCATTGGAGGCAAATTTGAAGTTGATGAAGTTTACGGATGAGGAGTTTACACAAGTTGAAGGTGAGATGCAAAGTGTTCTATACAAGGCAATAGTATGCTCATTCATGTGTGCAATGGTGGCTACAAGAATGGATCTTACATGTGTGGTAAGTATTGTAAGCCAACACATGTCTAAGACTGGACCAATACATTGGACAACGATAAAAAAGATATTGAGATACTTAAAAAGTACAAAAGACTTCAAATTGTGCTTTGGTGGTAAGAACATTGATTTGCAAGGTTATTGTGATGTGGATTGGGCTAGAGATGCAAATGATAGAAGATCCACAATGGGATATGTCTTCTTCATTAAAGTAGGAGCCATTTCATGGAATTGCAAGAAACAACCTATCGTTGCAAGATCAATGATGGAGGCAGAGTATATGATAGCAAGTGATTATGCAATAGAGGCGTGTTGGATAAGGCAAGTCTTAGAAGCTATTAGTCTAGTATAATAAGAAGCAATTCTAATTATGTGTGACAATCAAGGATGTCTTGTATTTGCCAAGAATCCAAAACACCACTCAATATCATGGACATATGCATGTAAGCCAGTAATTACATGTATAAATATGTAGAAGTAAGTAAAAGTAGGTAAAAATAAGTTAATTCTATAATATTTGCTATAGAAGCTTCTTAGCACTTTATAAACTCTGTTTTGATTTTATAGGTGTCTTTAATTGACTTTTTGGATTAGAATCGTGGTCAACAAGTTAGCCATGTGCCACACATATTGTTAGCTTCAAGACCAAGTTAACTATGTGGCTCACATATAAAAAAACTTGCCTTGTAAATCAAGGCATGTGTCCTACAAAGTCAACACATATTGGGGGTCCTATAGAACATCGCCATGTAGCCCTAGTTAGATAGTATATATAGAGATAAGAATGAAGCCTTCTTCACTCTTGTCAACTCGTTTCTTGCATCTAATCTAGTTTCAAGGATCTTTAGTTTTCTTAACTTTTAGCAATAGCCATTCCAGTTTCTTTCTTAATATACATATCAAGTTATTTCTATTTTGTCATCTTTCTTTGAGAGAAGTCTCACTTGTTTATTTATTTTTATCATGTTCTTATCCTTGACAGATTTACAAGAGTACACTTATAATATCAAAGCTTTATCTAATCTTGATTAAGAGTGGATTATCCCTTTCTCTTCATAAGACATAAACATATTAGAAGTTGCGGATTACCCTCTTCTAAACTGATATTGTCCTTAGTATTTTCTTTGTTCTCAACTCCTCTCTTCTATTTGTCTTGAGCAATATTAGACATCTTCTCTTTTTTAAGCATTATCATGATAGAACTTGTTGAAATGAAGAGTACAATGGCACAAATGTAAGAGTAATTGAGGGAATGAATGCTTGTGATGCATCAACTCAATTTACCACCACAAAGAGCAAGAAAATTAGCAAGAAGTGAAGATATAGAAATAATTGGAGCTGCTTCAACATCTGTACTAAATCATGTACCTTCTCTTATGGTGGAATGCCCTTCTAATGTTAGAGAACCAAGAATTATCCTATTTGAGAAGTTTAATAGCACCAGATCAAAATTTAGACGATTTATCAATCAAGTACAACTTGTGATTGAATTTCAATCCCAAAGTTATCCAACTCTAAGATCGCAAGTTAGATTCATTGGCATGCTTCTTTTAAGTTCACCATTATCATGATTTTTATCTTTTTTTGAACAACGAGATCCAATATTGGATAATCTAGAGGCTTTTTTGGCAAAGTTTCAATCCATGTATGGAGAACATGATGCAATTCATGTTGCAACCAATAAGATTCATATTTTACGACAAGACAATTGATGAGTAATGTTGTATGCTTCACAATTTTGACAACTTGCAACTAATATCAAGTAGGATGATGTTGCATTTATTAGCCAATTTCTCTATGGATTACAATATGACATAAAAAAATTAATGCTCAACTTACCTAATCTTCAAACATTGAGTCAAGCAATTAACTTTGTTGTGAAGTGTGACATCATCTTTTTGAATTTTGATTTGAGAATTGTACAAGTGGACCTCAACGTTGCTATAATTCAATGACAATACCAACATTTGTTCAACACATACATTCAGAAGTAGAGGATATGCAAATTAATATGGTACGTTTCAAACCTCTTACACAATAAAAAAAGACTCATTGTTGTCAAGAAGGATTGTGCTTATATTGTGGAGAACTTAAGCACACTACTCAACTTTGCCCAAAGAAGCGGCGTAACCATAAAATGAGGAGTAACGCAATCAAAGAAGATAGTATGTCGAAAAACAAATTTGTCCAACTACAATAGGGATCGTGTGGCTGGAACCTTGTACAATGCCTAGTAAAGGTCCTATCCTCTCCTTAGAACCCTCTCCATATTTTACAATAAATATTATTCTAGGACCTAAACATCACAAAGCCTCTGCCTTGCTAGATTCAAGAGCCTCAGCATGTTTTTTAGATGAAGAATTTGCTAAAAGACATAGCATATTTTTAGTGAAGAAAACTAAATCTATTCATGTAGAAGTCATATATGGTCGTCCGTTGTCTTCAAGAGATGTTACTCATAAAGCCCTTCCTATAAAAATAGCAACTAATGGTCATAGTAGCTTTTTAATATTTAATATCATTAAATCTCCTTCTAATCCAATCATTTTAGGTTTATCATGGTTAGAAAAATATAACCCTAAAATAGATTGGACTTCTCGTAGTCTTGACTTTTCTAAAAGTATAACTAAGAGTGTAATTAATCAAATAGAAAGTTATAAGTCTAGTATAATTAAACCTATATTTATAGATGCAAGTGCTTTCTTGCATGTTGCAAAAGAAGGATCACCTTGTGTCATTTATGCCACACCTATTTCTATTGGTGGAAAGACTTCAAGTGGCATTCCAAGTCAATATCAAAATTTTCAAGACGTATTTTGAGAAGTAGAATGTGGATATTCTTCTAGAACATCATTCCTATCACTACTCAATTGACTTTCAAGAAAGAGCACAACTGCCATTTGGACCAATCTACAATTTATCTTAAAATGAGTTGGCTAAATTCAAGGAGTATATTAAAGAGAATTTGGCCAAGAACTTCATATGCCATTCCAAATCTCCAGCAAGAGCTCAATTTTATTTGTGAAGAAAAAAGACAAATCATTGTAGATGTGTGTCGATTATTGAGGACTCAACAAAATCACTATCAAAAGCAGGTACCCGCTACCTTTGATATCTGGATTCTTTGATCAATTGAATCAAGCTAAGATCTATACAAAAATAGATCTATAAGGAGCATACAATCTGATAAGCATTAAAGAAAGAGATGAATGGAAGATTATGTTTCGAACAAGATAAGGATATTTCAAATACAATGTCATGCTTTTTGGACTTACAAATGCACCAGTAGCATTTTAACATCTAATGAATGATGTCTTTTGGAATTTTTTAGATGATTTTGTTGTCTATTATCTAGACGATGTCTAAATCTATTCTAAAAATATAGAAGAACATAAACTTCATGTTCATCATGTATTACAAAAATTAAGAGATATGAGACTCTATGTCAAGATAGAAAAGTGTGTATTTCACACTACTCAAGTCCATTTCTTAGGATACATCATTTCAAATGATGGACTTAAGATAGATCCTAAGAAAGTTCAAACTATTATGCATTGGAAGATCCCAAAAATAGTAAGAGATGTCCAATGCTTTTTGGGATTTGCCAACTACTATTAGATCTTCATCAAAGACTTTTCTCAAGTTACAGCTCCACTTACACGTTTAACTTGTAAAGACAAACTTCAATGGAATCAAGAAGTAGAAGTAGCATTTGAAGCTTTGAAGACAGTCTTTATTTCTGTACTAATCTTGTATTGCGTCAATTTTTTTAGACCATTTTTTAAGAAAATAGATGCATCAGACTTTGCTTTAGGTATAGTATTGTCACAAATAGGAACAAATGATAAACTTCATCCAAAAGCTTTTCATTCCAAAAAATTTTTAGCAGCCGAGATCAACTACAAGATCCACAACAAAGAACTTCTTACAATCATGGATTTGTTTCAAGAATGGTGCCATTATCTAGAAGGTGCTTCTAGCCTAGTCATAGTGTATACGAATCACAAGAATCTTGAATATTCTATGTCAGCACATATTTTGAATCGTTGCCAGGCCCGTTGGAGTATATCTTTGTCAAGATTTAAATTCAAGATCACTTATCAACTAGAAAAATAACAAGATTTGTCAGATGCACTCTTTAGACGATCTTACCTTGCATCAAAGGAAAGAGATGCTGCTTTTGATCAACAACTAAAAATTCTCTTGAAGTTAAAGCATCTTCATCTTCGAGCAATGAAATCAATACTAACTATTGATTCAACTTTCATTAAGCAAGTTCAGTCAAGTATGTCTTCTGATCCTCTTATTCATGATATTAAGGGAAATCCTTCAAAGTCTCATGATACTTCCAAGTTTGAATTCAAGAAGAATCTACTATTTTTTGAGGAATGCCTATATGTTCCAGAAGGTAAAGCTTGATTACATGTTCTTTAAGCTCGTCATGACTTTTCAATAGTAGGACATTTTGGGTACAATAAAACTTTGGAACTAATATCCAAAGACTTTTGGTGGCTCCAAATGTAAAAAGCAGTCCAAAATTTTGTACAATCTTGTGATATTTGCTCAAGACCAAAAACTCCTCGTCATCGACCTTACGGACTTTTCTAGCCATTACCCATTCCAAAACAACTATGGTCTTTTGTTTCTATAGATTTCATCATGGATCTTCCAATCTCAGGTTCTTATGACTCTATATTTGTGATAATAGATTATTTTACCAACATGGCACATTTTGTACCATGTATAAAATCTATCACGGGTGAAGAAACAACTAAGCTCTTTCTTGATAATATCTATTGCTATCATAGATTATCCAAGGATATTATATTAGATAGAAGAACTCAATTTATATCAAGATATTGGTGGCCTCTTTTCAAGATTCTAAAAGTAGATATTAAACTAACTTCGATATTCTATACTCAAACTGATGGACAAATGGAGTTGTTAGTTAAGTTTTAGAGTAGTATTTAAGATGTACCATTAACTACCAATAAAATAATTGGATAACTCTTTTGCCATTGGTAGAGTTTGCTTACAATAACACGGTACATTCTTCTATAAAACAAATACCTTTCTTTGTCAATTATGGTTATCATCCACGACTTGATACTTTTGACTTTTCAAAAGTTGATAATCGTGCTGCAAAAGATTTGGTAATTCATTTGTCAAAGCTACATGCAACGATGAAGGCATAGTTAAAAGAAGCTCAAGAACAACAAAAAGTCAATGTGGATGTCTATCGAAAGGAACAACCACCATTCCACATAGGTGATAAAGTATGGTTACTTTGCCATAATATCAAGACTACTTATCCTTGTGACAAGTTGGACTATCGAAGGCTTGAATCATTTTCTATTTCTACATAAATCAATCCAATTGCATATCGTTTACACCTACTAGAGTCAATGAAAATCCATCCACTATTCCACATTCTTGTGTTGTGGTTCGGCTATTATATGAAAATAATGTAATTATGTACTTAATATACAATTTACTAAATAACATGGTGAGAGCCATGTTAATAGATTTTAGTTGGTTGTAGAATATAATTTGATTATTACCTTGAGAAGAGGTTGTTTAAAAAAAATTACTATAGAATTTGTATAACTTTAATTTCCTTTTGATAGTAGCTTTTAAGATTGGTTTTGGTTGATAGTAACTTCTAAATATTTAGAGTCACCTTTGTTAGACATTGGTGACCTTTCAAAACTTATTTTGGTTCTTTTATTTGATGTTTAGAGCATAAATTATATAAATCTTATAAGAAAAAGAATTGAAGAAGGATTTTGATAGCAAAGGAAATAATTAAGGCACCAATATAGATGAATGGAGATGAATGATGAAAATCTCCATTCCTATTGGTCAAAAATCATGACCAATGGGCTTTGAGGAGGCTGCCCGAGGCCATATTAGGGATTAGGGTTAGTTTCTCGGAGCCATTCGAGCTTTGAAGGTTAGTCTCAATAAGTTTAGGTTTTTGGCTATGGTTTTGGTACAAGTTTTGTATGGTTTGGAGTTTATATGAAGGAGATACAATCGCTCAAACTTAAGGTGTTGATTTGGGAGCTACTGTCACTCTTTTTGGCACAACACATGCATACGGACAGCAATTGAAGATCTGTGACTGCAACTAAAGAGAGCACTTTTGCGGCTACACTTTTTATATACTGCTTGCTGGATTCCAAGTTGGAATGAAGGAGTTATTGGATTTTGAAGTTAGCACATGCAATCTAAGGGTAGTAAGTGACCCGATTTACTAGTGGTTGTGTCTTGAGCTATATCTTAAGCAATTTGACAAGGTTTTGGCTCAAAATTTCAAGCAATGTGTAATTTCATGTAAATAAACTTTGTACATAAGTTTTATGACATTTGAGTATTGGATTCTTGAGATATAAAGAAAATAGTGCTCGGGTGCTTGAAAATTAGGGTTTAGAGCATTTGCTAGGATTTCTTAGATGCCACAAGATCGGGAGTGAATTTGCGGTTGGTTTTTTTTTGCTAAAAGTTAAGGGAGAATTCTACCTATCTTATAAATTTGAGACTAACTAAACAGTTAGATCAAGAGATATGAATTTCTAAAGTTCATGAAAAGAAAGTCCTGTGTGAGAAAAATATGTTTTGAAGGGATTTTGCTATATTTTGAGTTTTATGCAAAATAAAGGAGTTTTGGAAGCTAAGACAAGATTAATATAAAGGTTTAAGCTACACTCTCTATAGCTAGATATTCAATGTATTTCTAGATAGTAAATCATGTCATACCACAATATATCTCTTTTTGAATCATACAAGACAGTGGACATACCAATAAGAAGACAAGCTCCACCTCCTCCTATAGAAGTGGACAATAATGAAGAGTTTGAAGTAGAAGAAGTTTTAGATTCAAGGTGGTACCATAATAAATTAAAATATCTTATTTATTGCTACGGATATGATATTAGTGAATGCACATGAGAACTAATAAAGAATCTTATAAATACAGCAAAGACGGTAGAGGCTTTTCATTGACGACATCTATGAAAATCAAGATGAAAACTTTCTTTATAAAAGAAATAAGATCTAAACAAGATAACATTCTACTTTCAATCCTTGTTTGTAGCTTCTTTGTAGTTGTGATACTAAGGAGATGGAGAACCAACAACAAGTAGATTTGACTCAAGAGCCTTCATTTGCTGATCTATCGAACGAGACATTATGATTGTCACAACCTTCAAGACGATGCTATCGAGATGAAGATCTTCAAGAACGACATATTTTTCCTATAATAGATGGTGAGATATAACGAGTTTGGTACCATGACCTTGGAAGGGACTCCTGATGTTTGGTGATTTTACTAGAGGTAGGAATAATTCCTGACAATGTTCGAAATCTTTTATTCAAAGGAAGTTATAATAGCCTCAACAACTATCAAATAACTGGGTGGTCTTCTCTCCTTGATATGGGACACTATCGATGGTTGAGAGGCCTTGTCAATCATCTTCGAAGAGAAAAAAGATCAGAAAAAGTGGTGAATACAATTTGTCGCAACACAGATTTTTTCAACATATGATGATCGCTCCTTGTGGAACTCGTCCCTAGAAGGGGATATAATATCATGGACATACACATGTAAGCCAGTAATTATATATATAAATAGATAGAAGTAAGTAAGTAATAGTAGGTAAAAATAAATTAATTCTATAATATTTACTATAGAAGCTTCCTAGCGCTTTATAGACTCTACTTTGATTTTATAGGTATCTTTAATTGACTTTTTGGATTAGAATTGTCGTCAACAAGTTGGCCATGTGCCACACATATTATTAGCTTGAAGACCAAGCTAACTATGTGGCCCACATATAGAAAAACTTGTCTTGTAAATCAAGGCATGTGTCCTACAAAGTCAATACATATTAGAGGTCTTATAGAACATTGCCATATAGCCCCTGGTTAAATAGTATATATAGAGACAAGAGTGAAGCCTTCTTCACTCTTGTCAACTCCTTTCTTACTTCCAATCAATTTCAAGGGTCTCTAGTTTTCTTAGCTTTTAGCAATAGCCATTCCAGTTTCTTTCTTAATATACATATCAAGTTATTTCTATTTTTTCATCTTTCTTTGAGAGAAGTCTCACTTATTTATTTGTTTTTATCATGTTCTTGTCCTTGACGCTCAAGGACCAAATACATTGATGTTCAACACCATTTCATATGAGAAAAGATTGAAGATGGAATAATAGGTATGAAATATTGTGCTACAAATGACATGCTTGCTGATGTATTTACAAAAGCATTAGTAAAGGATAGACATCATGACTTGATTCAGAGATTAGGATTAAAAGCCTTTTGAAAATTAGCAAAGTGAGAGTATTGAAGAACAACAAGTTCTTACTTAGTTACCACCATACAAAGATTAAGCATAGTAAATTACTAATAGTCAAAAGGTACCAAAGAATTAAATGAAGTTATTATGGTAGCAGCTAGGATTTTAAGGTAGTGGCTAGGTTAAGACGAATTTAGATTTAGATCTAGATTGAAAGGATGAAGATAACTCTGGATGAAGTCTATGTACTTGGGATGTAAACTCCAGCTATAAGTAAAGGATGTTAGAAGTAAGAGATATCTCTCTCTAAACTTCTCTTAGAGTACAATCCTTGCTGATGTTAAGTGTTTGTAGCTTTTAGACTTCTTTTCTTCAATAATCATAGGCCCGACGACATTGTAGAGGAGCGTCTGGGGCAATGGCCACCATAAATGTAATTCAACCGAACAAATATTCTATTATCATGCTTGGAGGCTCCTTCGATTGTCTCCATCCTGGTCACCATGTCCTATTAAAGGTATAATTTCTTTCTACCAGCGTTTATTTTTAAGTGAAAAGTAACTTTGCACATTTTTCACTCGCATCTTTGCTTGATCAATTTACTTGTGGGTGTGCTATCTAAGAGTGAGATTCTGCTTTTAGGCTGTGGCAAAATTGGCACTAGAGAGAGAGAGTTGTAGTGTGCATTAGCACAAGGCAAATGCTTTCAAATAAAGATGTCAAGTTCTATGCCTCTCATGTGTTTTCTTGAGGTGTCATATGGCATGAATGGTTTTTTTGATTTTGAGAATTTAACCCAGGAAACCTCGAAATTTGTATGTGGTGCCGCTTGATTCTGATTACTCTACATTTGTTTATTTAATTGTTATATCTTTATAGATCCTAGCACTGAAAATTGTGTAAGAATGACAGTCCGGGTTCTAGTTTTCTTCGTCAAAATGCAGTGCTAGGCCTGCAAAAAGATTCCTTAGAAGAAGGGACTTAAAAGGTTCATGATTCATAGAATGAACACAAAGAACGGGGGATTGAAAAAAAATTGATGGACATACTCTCAGGTCTATGAAAGTTATATGATGAATTGGTGTTGAAAGCCCTAACTTCTTGTATTGATGTTACTTCAGTATGCACATCTGACTCAACCCCTGGACGTCCGTAGGCAAGCAGCGGAAGTCTTTATTAAGGTGGTATGTCGTTAAGTCCTTCCTATTTGACATCTTCGCAGAAATGACAGTCTCAGCATTGTCGAGTACTGTTTGTTGCTGACGGATATGGCCATATAAGGTGCAGATGTTTTTTTAATATCTGTGAAGTGTAGGACTTCATGTAAATGTGCTGATTGATTCCGTTCTAAAAGCGAAGCGATTTTTGTGCAAGGCAGTCAGTAAAGCCAGAGCTGAAGGTGCAAGCTGAACCTATTACAGACCCTTATGGACCCTCAATCGTCGACCCAGAATTGGAAGCCATTGTTGTAAGGTTAGAGCAGTTTCGTTTCATGAAAAACATTGATACATGGAGCATTTGAGTTATTTCTATATCAGCATGGGGACTCTAATATGTTTTTCGGTGGGTGGCATATGCTACCATAGTAAAGAGACGTTAAAAGGAGGAGAATCCGTGAACAACAAAAGGGCTGAAAGAGGTCTCTCTCAACTCCAGGTATTGATTTGTGTTGGGAATAACGTGCTTCAGTTAGATCTTTCCGTTCCACCTCTGTATTTGAGCAACAGTTGGAGTTAGCAACTCTCTTCCACTGCCTAGTTTTCTCATTTGTTCCTAGTCCTCGATTGAAAATTGGTGATTTGGACCGTTTGGTCCCTGTCTAATCAGCCATTGATACTTAATATTTTTATGGTGTAGGTAGAGGTTGTTGACTTGCTATTCGAGGATGGCAATTCAGAGAAGATAAGCTCCGCGATCCTGAGAGAGCGTGAGGTGAAGCAAACCAAAGTAGGTTGAGCTCAATGTCTACTTGTAAGAATCACCTGATAAACAGCTGCAATATTGTGATTTAGCTTTCTTTCATATTTGAAGAAGCTAGATCTAATGTTTCATGCTTTTAATATAATAGCTGAGCAGTACCTTGGACCTCAAGTAGTGAGAGCTACATATCATATTGACTCTGTGGTGCTCACAGCAGGGTTGTAGAAGAGTTTGGTCGGGTCTTTAGTAATTGATGTTTGTCACACATATCTAATTTGTGTAATTTGAAGAATTTCCATGGATAAACATAAAAATGATTCACGTACAGGAATCCCAAGAATTGCTTTCATTATTTGGGTTTTGGATGTTTCGTTTTCTAAATACAAGTAGAGGATTGATGAAGGTAATATGCAACAAAATCTTCAGAATGCAAGCTTTCTAATTGGTTGATAGTGGTAGTATCTAGCATATTGTAAATATGGGGTGCTTGGAGGAGTTTGTAGTATTAGTTTCAGTTTTTAATGATACATGATAATATTAGGAAAAGTTGAATCAAATACTTTACATTAGAATTCAAAAAAGTTAAATCTGTTTTGGTCATGGTCTAATTTAACATGTGTTATATTTTCCCAATTCATTAATTTATTCCAGGGTCATTATACGTGTAGTGATTATCAAGAAAATAAAAATAAAAATAAATAAGATGTCATTCTTTTGCAAAATACATATTTATTGATCACTTATAGTAATAGTCTATCTATCTATATATATATATATATATATATATATTGGTTTCATTTATGGCTGTCAGTTTCTAATACAACCTTTGAAAATATTTTAACTTTTTAAAATGTTTAGATTTGGTATTAATTTTAATATTTTAGTCTTAAAATTAATAAATATTATATTATAGACGAAATAATTAAAAATTTTAATTTTTTAAGCTTGAGTTTATTAAAGTGATAAAGATTGTACAAATAAATATTTACATCCTTTAAAAAATAGAACCAATATGTATGAATATATATTTTTCATTTTTTTTCGCCAATATGTAGAACTTTGGATCTACTATAAGATAATATTAAGAGGAATATTTACCTACATCAGCATTTTTGTGTGGTAATATGATTATATGGTAAAAAATAAGAATATGGATATTATTATAGAAGAGTCTAGTAGAAAGATGTAGTAGAAAAATAAGGATAAATAATAGGAAGAAAGTAAAAATTTTAGTTTAAATACTATCTTTTGTAGAAGGAACTTCTATTTATTTTTTTAGGGCATAAATGTCTCAAATCAAAATAAATAAAATATGTAATTAATATAAATATTTTTTTAAAAAATTAATAATAGATTTAAGCAAAAATTACCTCAAATTACCAAGAATTAATATCCAAAGAGAAATTGTTGTGAATGAGGGTCAAAATCAAACCCCAAGGCACAAAACCATGCACATGAAGCAACTCCAAGGTTCTTTTGTCAATTGGTAAATGGAATTTGAGAAAAAACTTGAGAAGAGATTTTAAGAATTAGTCTCATATCATTTGGATAGGTATTGAGATTTTGATAGCTTTTCAAAGTGAGATATTTATTCTATGAGTTTGAATTTCAAGAAATAAATAGAGGTTTGTAATTTCGAAGATTGAATTTTGTAGCATTTTTATGGTTAAAAATTTGTTGGTTTGTTATTGTGCTTGATTTAAAAGTGTGTAAGAAGTTTGATATCAATTGAGCATTTAGATTGAAGGTTGTGAGAATTTTTGTGGGTTATGGTCTTAGATAATTGAAATTTAGAGTCAATAAGGATTTTTGTGATTTTGCAACATTTGCCAATTTGATTGAAGCAAAAATTGGTGAGAAAAATTTAGACTTAATTATCTACACATTAGCCAAATATTGGACTAATTGAATGATTTAGAAAGGAGAAATCTTTGTTGAAAGATCATTATTCAAGTTGGAGAAAGAGGGTAGCTAAGAACCAAGAGGTTTTGGGAGTTTTTTGTACAATTGGTAAGTTTAATTCTTCTAAAGTTTTGTGTATTTGATGATTGCATATTGATTGAAGTCTGGATGAATTTTAGCCAAGATTAAAAATTCAATTAATATTTATTGAAATTTCAAATAACTATAGTAATTGTTTAAGATTTATTTACAATTTTTTTAGAATTTGATTAGGATTTGTTTAAGATTTAAGATTTGAATAAGATTTTTTAGGATTTAAAGTTTAATTAGGATTTAATCCAAGATTTAGTTAGGATTTAGAATTTTATTAGGATTTCATTAGGATTTAATTTAAGATTTGGTTAAAATTGAATTAAATTTTTAATTAGTATTTAATTAAGATTTGATCTAAGATTTGATTAAGATTCATTAGGATTTTAATTAGGATTTTAATTAAGATTAAATTAGGATTTATTTAGGATTTATGTAAGATATATTTAAGATTTATATTTTTAGTATTTTAAAAAGATTCTTTATTATTTCTTTAAAAGTTTTTATTTTTATTATTTCTTTAAGATTATTGTTATATCTTTAAGGTTTTAATTTTATATTTCTTTAGATTTTTTTTATTATTATTTTTTAAAATTAATTTATGACTTCTTTGTATTTCATTTGTAATTTCTTTGAATTGATTAAAGTTTGATTAGGATTATTAAGGATTAATTAAAGTTTATTTAAAACTCTATTAGATTTACTAGGATTGTTATTACATTTCTACTTACCTTCAATAACTAGGTACCTCATGCATTTTCAAGCAAGAATACATATAATACAATAACATGTATTGCTTAGTATGCATCAAGTCTAGATACATTTTTGCAATCATGTTAATTTTTGATGATTCTTTGTACTTAAAGGTTTTATAGGATTGCTATGTGTATTATATGATTTATAATATACGACATTGTTGCTTAGTAATAGTAAGACAATTGCACATGCCAATAATAATATATTTTTTGTTATTACAACAATAATTCTTCCTTTCAACAAAATTTTGCATAACTTTTTGAATATGCCTTAAGAATAGCAAGATGCAAGCAGCCACAATAATCTACGTCTCCATGCAAAGTAAAATTACAATTATTAAGCTATAGAAGCACTACTTAATATAAATATTTTTCTTCTAAATACTAAATATGTTAAAGTATTTTCTGCAATTACACATGTTGATTAGAATTTCGAACTTTCAATTTTTTTCATCAATGATTTTAGTAGTTTTAGAAAAATATATTTTTTTACAATGTATATGCTAATGGTAATATTGCTATTATTGTAGTTTTGTTTTTGATTATTACCTTTTTTTAAAAATTAATGGTATATTTTATTTTATTTTTATTTTTAAATTCCTATCAATATTAATTATAATTTTTAATATTGTTTTATTAATAAGAATAATAGTATCAAAGCTTTTAGTAAAACAAAGCTCATTATTTAAAATAAAGCATTATCAGAGCATTAGTATTGCATCAAAATAATAGATTATAATTTGTTGAATATGTTTTGTATATTGTCATATTATATTTGCATACAATATATTAAAATTAAATAAGAATTATGAAATACATTAATTCTTCTATGATGGCATATGAAAAAATAAAATAAAAGAATATTCTTCAAAAATTCTTAATTTATTTATTGATGATATTTAGAAGATTGGCCCCACAATACTTGCATTAGGATATAATGCCCATGCTTTCTATATATTTATCTTTTTGATAGATTGGTATATAGCTTAAAAAAAAAAAAAAGGTGATAAGTTGGTAGAGGTTAAAATATGATGGCATCAATCTTCTAGAATCTACAATCTATTTTTTTCTTTTAAATAAATAAATTTTAAATAAAATAAAATTTAAAATTTGAAGATTAAAAGTAGGATTTAGGATTTGAGAGTAAGATTTTAAGATTTAAAGTTTAAAAATAAAATAGGATTTAAGATTTTGAAAGAATGGAAATCTTCTTTAGAGAGAGATATAAGTGCTCTTAAAGAAGGTTTTGCTTCCTTGTGATTGTTTTACGGACATTTAATACATGTCATGGATATACAATTGAAGAAGGTTCTAGAAGGTATGAGTAGGTTTTAAGAAGGCTCTTGAAGATTTTAAGAGGTTCTAGAAGGTTATGAAAGCTTCCAATAGTTTCTAAGAAAGTTCTAGAAGATCATAAGAGGTCTTAGAAGATTCTAGGAGGCTTTAGATGATTTAGGAAGTTGCTAAAGAAGGATCTTAGCCTTACTTTATTTTCAAGCCTCATATAAACTTCTCAAGAAGCTTCTTAGAATCTAGTATATATAGGAGTCAAGGCTAAGGGAATCCTTAGTCTCGACAACTCACTTCTTATAGTCTAACTAGGATCTTCTTGTCTTGTATCCAATTATTGTTCTAATGTCTAGCTAATTCTATTTCTTGATCTTGAATCATTGTCTTGTATATGGTTCCTAACAGTTTGTCAAGGCTGCTATAAAATAATATTAGGAGCTTGGTCTTTTTTGATAGAGAGTGGATTACTCTTCTTTTTGGAAGTACTATAGCATTTTAGACGATGCGGATTACCCTCTCCTAGACTAATATTGTTCTTTTCTTAATATTCTTTTGGTTTCTTTTCTTTCTATTATAGATCATATTTTTTTCTTTTGAAGGCGTGTATTTCTATGATTTTCTATGGTAGAAGGTGGAAAAGTCAATATGATAGACTCTAAAGAAATCAAGGTAGATTCTATTATTAATACTCTTGAAGCATTGAGGATTAAGATAGAGACTTTGTCAAAAAAAAATGAAGAATTATATATAACCATATATAATGGTGTCACAGACATATGCATGTAAGCCAATAATTACATGTATAAATATGTAGAAGTAAGTAAAAGTAGGTAAAAGTAAGTTAATTCTATAATATTTGCCATAAAAGCTTCATAGAAGCTTTATAGATGCTGCTTTGACTTTATAGGTGTCTTTAATTGACTTTTTGGATTAGAATCATGGTCAACAAGTTGGCCATGTGCCACACATGTTGTTAGCTTGAAGACCAAACTAACTATATGGCCTACACATAGAAAAACTTGCCTTGTAAGTCAAGGCATGTGTCCTATAAAGTCAATACATATTAGAGGTCCTATAGAACATCGCCATGTAGCCCCTAGTTAGATAGTATATATAGAAACAAGAGTGAAGTCTTCTTCACTCTTGTCAACTCCTTTCTTACTTCCAATCTAGTTTCAAGGGTCTCTAGTTTTTTTAGCTTTTAGCAATAGCCATTCCAATTTCTTTCTTAATATACATATCAAGTTATTTCTATTTTTTCATCTTTTTTGAGAGAAGTCTCACTTATTTATTTGTCTTTATCATATTTTTGTCCTTGAAAAATGGTCAAGGAGTCAGAGTTCCTCAACCACCACATCTAATTACAAAAAAGATTCTAAATTTTCAAACGACTATGTCTACTTCAAACGTGAGAAGTGCATCTACTCAAGGCAATGATTTGACAACAATAACAATAAAAGAACTAAGGATCAGCCTTCCAAAAAAGTTCAATGGCACCTGCTCAAAATTTTGTGGCTTTGTAAACTAAGTATGATTAATCACCTTGCTTCAACCTCAATGATATTCCATTGACGCATCTCATATTGATTTGATTGGAACCTTGCTCTCAGGTTAAGCTTTATCCTAGTTTCCTCCATTATTTGAAAAAAATTCTCCTAAATTACACAATTTTGAAGCATTTTTGGCAACATTTGTAGAAGCATTTGGTAAACATGATAAGATTTGTTCTTCAACAACTAAAATTTGAAGCCTTTGATAAAGAACGTGCTCTGCACTAACATATGCATCAGATTTTTGACAATTAGCATGTGATATAAATTGGAAAAAAGATGCATTGATGAGTCAATTTCATTGGAGATTAAGAGACGATGTCAAGGACTTATTGTTGTCTATGCCAGATTCTCTAACACTTAATGAAGCCATTAGTTAAGCTCTGAACTGTAATAATTGTTTATTTCAATTGCAACAATATAAATGTTCTTCAATTATGCCACATGTATACACCAATTATTTTGCAACTTCTTTACCACCCAATTCTAATGAGCAGTTAGAAGTAAAAGATATGCACATTGATACAATTTGCTTCAAACTTCTTTTTGAGCAAGAAAAAAAACATCGAAGGGAACTTGGCCTATGCTTACATTGTGGAAAATCTAGCCATAAGATTAATAATTATTCAAAGAAATCCTAGAGTACATATCAAATGAAGAGTGTTGCCACATCATTAAAAGTGTTGCAGAAAAACAAGGGTATCCAACTATAATAGGAACCGTGCAGCTAGATTCTTCACTATTACAAACCAAAAAAGATCATGTATTCTTTGCTAGTCTTTTTTATTATTTTATTATACCTGTATGATTAGGAGTCATAAAACTAAATTATCATGTATTACTTGATTCAAGAGCCTCTGCATGTTTTATTGATGAAGAATTTTCTAGATTATACAAAATCTATATAGTCAAAAAATCCAAAGCCATACATGTAGAAGTAATAGTTGATTGACCTTTATCTTCTAGAGACATCACTTATGAAACAATTCCAATAGAAATAACCTTTGACAACCATAGTAGACAAGTAGTATTCAACATCATTAAAACACCATTAAGTTCAATCATTTTAGGATTCTCATGGCTTGAAAAATACAATCCATGGATAGATTGGATATCACAAAAGTTAAAATTTCTTCTAGTAGATCATACAACCTTTAGATCTATAAAAAAACTTTTAATATCTAAAAAATTAAAACTTAAATAATATATATTTATTGGAGCTAGAGCATTTGTGAGGGCAGCCAAACAAGGTACTACATTTGTTGTCTATGCAAATCCAAAATTAAAACCTGTGGTTGCTACAACAAGAATTTCAAAGGCGTATTAGGATTTTACAAATGTATTTGAAAAAAAAATGTGGATATCTTGCCAAAGCATCGACTTACGATTGTATGATTGATCTTTAAGAAGGTGCTCAACTACCATTTGAACCTAGCTACAATTTATCCCAAAATGAGCTTGCAACTTTAAAAGAGTATATTGAAGAAAATCTGGCTAAGAATTTTATTCGACATTCCAAATCACCAACTAGTGCTCCAATATTATTTGTGAAGAAGAAAGATGGATCCTTACAAATGTGTGTCAATTATCGCAAACTTAATAAAATCACTGTAAAGAATTGATATCCATTGCCATTGATATTCAGACTTCTTGATCAACTTAGCCAAGCAAAGATTTTTACGAAGATCGATCTACGAGGCGAATATAACTTTGTATACAATAAGGAAGGAGATGAATGGAGGACAACATTTTGCACTAAGTATGGACATTTTGAATGTAATGTCATATTTTTTAGACTTACCAATGCTCCAGCCATGTTCCAATACTTAATGAATGATATATTTTGTGAGTATTTTGATGAATTTGTTATGATCGATTTAGATAATATTCTGAACTTATTTAAAAATCCGGAAGACCATAAAAAACATGTCCGCCTTGTATTGAAAAAGCTATGAAGTACTAGGCTATATGCAAAATTAAAGAAGTGTGTATTTCATGCACCTCAAGTTGAATTTGTTGGATATATTATTTTCAAGAAAGGCCTTTTTATGGATCCAAAGAAGGTACAAGCAATCATTAATTAGGCAAAGTCAAAAATTATACGTGATATCTAATATTTTTTTAGATTTATAAACTTCTACAAGATTTTTGTTAAGAATTACTCCAAGATTGCTGCTCCACTTATAAAGGTTGACATGCAAGGATAAACTAGACTAAGGTCCCAAAGTAGAGAAAGCTTTTCAAAGCTTAAAAGATGCTTTCAAAACAGCTCCAATTTTAATACATCCAAATTTTATCAAGCTCTATTTTATAGAGATTGATGCCTCAGACTTTACATTGAAAGTAGTTTTATTACAATATAGAGAAGATGGCAAACTTCATCCAATTGCATTCCTTTCTAGAAAATTTTCAATGACAGAAATTAATTACAAAATCCATAATTAAGGATTACTTGCTATCGTAGATTCTTTCCAAGAATGGCACCACTTTCTTAAAGGGACCTTTCGTTAGGTGACTGTATATACAGATCACAAGAATCTTGAATATTTCATATCAGCCCAAGGATTGAACCATTGCCAAGTTTATTAGAGTATATCTTTATCATGATTTGATTTTTGCATCACGTTGTCGTGTTATAGTTCGGCTATTATATAAAAATAATATAATTATATACTTAATATACAATTTACTAAATAACATGGAGAGTCATATTAATAGATTTTAGTTGGTTGTAGAATATAATTTGATTATTACCTTGAGAAGAGGTTGTTTAAAAAAAATTACTATAGAATTTGTATAACTTTAATTTCCTTTTGATAGTAGCTTTTAAGATTGGTTTTGGTTGATAGTAACTTCTAAATATTTAGAGTCACCTTTGTTAGACATTGGTGACCTTTCAAAACTTATTTTGGTTCTTTTATTTGATGTTTAGAGCATAAATTATATAAATCTTATAAGAAAAAGAATTGAAGAAGGATTTTGATAGCAAAGGAAATAATTAAGGCACCAATATAGATGAATGGAGATGAATGATGAAAATCTCCATTCCTATTGGTCAAAAATCATGACCAATGGGCTTTGAGGAGGCTGCCCGAGGCCATATTAGGGATTAGGGTTAGTTTCTCGGAGCCATTCGAGCTTTGAAGGTTAGTCTCAATAAGTTTAGGTTTTTGGCTATGGTTTTGGTACAAGTTTTGTATGGTTTGGAGTTTATATGAAGGAGATACAATCGCTCAAACTTAAGGTGTTGATTTGGGAGCTACTGTCACTCTTTTTGGCACAACGCATGCATACGGACAGCAATTGAAGATCTGTGACTGCAACTAAAGAGAGCACTTTTGCGGTTACACTTTTTACATACTGCTTGCTGGATTCCAAGTTGGGATGAAGGAGTTATTGGATTTTGAAGTTAGCACATGCAATCTAAGGGTAGTAAGTGACCTGATTTACTAGTGGTTGTGTCTTGAGCTATATCTTAAGCAATTTGACAAGGTTTTGGCTCAAAATTTCAAGCAATTGTCACAGACACAAAATACAGACTTGAAATCTAACAAGAAGTTCAAGAAGAAGTGGCAGAACTAGATTAAACAGATGAGTACAAGAACAACACCAGAAAGGTGAGCTAGAACTCCAAGAGATGTGTTGTCGAGACTGAAGAACCCTTCAGCCTCGACTCCTATATATACTACTGAATAGGAAGCTTTTCGAGCTACTTTTGCTAACTAGGATGCTTCTCCAACAACTTCTACTAATTAGGAAACTTCTCGAGCAACTTCCTAGAATCTATCAGAATATTCTAGAACCTTCTAAGAAAATCTTTAGGAAATATTCTAAGAATCTTCTAGAACCTTCTAAAGGAATCTTTAGAGAATCTTTAGAGAATATTCTAGAAGAATATTCGAAGAATCTTCCAATGTATGTCCATGACATCACCTCCTCTTCTAACTTCGAGATCTCCGAGAAGCAATGTTGTTATCAGTCAATACCAACGCAAGAAAATGAAAATCTGTCGCATCACATCCGCTATGAATTCCAATTGTTGTTCGCGAGGCAAATGATTCATCGGCCCTTGGAGCCAACGGTAGTGACCAACACCTTCAACCTGTGACCAAGCGTGGACTTCTGTGTCTTCATTGTGAAACTGTCCTCCAAACACACCTTCTGGCTGACCGTCGTAGGCAGGCTCGACCTCAAATACAATTACTAGCGATCTGTTGCTCGGTATCCTTCGACGTCGTCGTGGTGCAGGCGGTTCTTCATCTCGCGGTCGTCTTCGTGAGCTAGTCGCTTGAGATGACATAACAAGTGTAGTATCTTGACTATCCATGTCCAAAGGCTAAAATGATGAGAGCAAACTATAGTTGCTAACAAAGTTCTACACTATCGAACTATGGGTTTTGGAGGTGCCCTCCCCCCTTTTTATGCTACTTGATGAGCAAGCTTCAGCAAGAAGCTATCGTTGAATCGGCTTAGGTTTATGAGGATATCGTTGATGAAATTCTTGTACCTTTTTTGGTGCATTGGCAAGATTTTCGGCACGCTCCCACGTTCGTTCATTGATGTCGTATCCACTCCAATGCACTAAATACTCCAATTTTCTCCTATTACGCCGTGAATCTAGTACCTTTTCCACCTCGTATTCCTCATGGTTTTCAATTTCGATACTTGGTGGCGGACTTTGTACTCTTTGGGGAAAAGCTGACTCTCGATAAGGTTCCAACAAAGACACGTGAAAGACTGGATGTACCTTCATAGTAGCTGGTAACTCCAGACGATATGCCACCGGATTGATCTGCTTCTCGATAACAAATGGCCCTAATCTCCGATAGTCTAATTTGTCACATGGCCGCTTGGTCTTGATATTCCGTCGAAGAAGCCATACATTACTTCCAACTTTAAAAGTAGGTGCCTCATTTCGATATTTATCTGCAGATGCCTTGTAACTCTCTTGGGCAGATTGCAATTGAAGCTTCAACGTCGCTTGAAGCTCTGATAGTTGCTTCACAAATCCTTCAGCTGCTGGGTTGTTATTTGCTGAAGAACTCAATAAATCGAGCTTGGGGTGGTATCCGTAGTTGGAGAAGAATGGTGTTTGTTGAGTTGACGCATGAAGAGTGTTGTTGTATGCGAACTCAGCAAGTGGTAGATATGCAGTCCAATCATCTTGTTGATAGTTGATGCTGCATCGTAAATATTGCTCCAAAACTTGATTCACCCGCTCCGTTTGACCGTCAGTTTGAGGATGAAAAGCCGAAGAGAGCTTAATATCCACCTTCAATATCTCAAAGAGGGACCTCCAAAACTTGGATACAAACTGAGTACCTCGATCCGACACGATATCATCTGGTAGGCCATGATAACGATATATGTTATCAAGAAAGAGTCTTGCGGTGTCTTCACTTGACGATGTTTTCTTGCAAGGCACGAAATGCGCCATCTTTGTAAATCGATCCACCACAACAAAGATGCTGTCAAATGAATTTGATGGCGGTAGGTCCGTAATGAAGTCCATAGAAATTGAAGACCATGGTCGGTGCGGAATAGGCAATGGCTGGAGAAGTCCATACGGACAATGTCGAGGGATCTTGGATCTTGAACAAACATCACAAGAAAGGACAAATTCCTTCACATCCTTCCACATTTGAGGCCACCAAAAATCTCGTGAAATGAGCTCCAAAGTCTTATTGAATCCAAAATGTCCCGCAGCTGGAAAGTCGTGGCGAGATTGAAGTACTCGGAGTCGAGTTGGTCCTTTCGGGATATACAACCGCTCCTCAAAATACAGAAGATCTCCCTCTACCTTAAACTTGTCATTATCGACACGTTGTTTGATGTCAAGAGCTATAGAATCCTCAATGGTCGCAGTACGTACCTCGCTGAGGAAGCCGTCATCGATAGTTGCAACAGTAGCAAAAATCCTGAATTTTTTTGGTTTCAATAATGTTGTACATTGTTGATCAAACGCTGCTTCTCCAGCCTTTGGCGCAAGATACGATCTCCTCGATAATGCGTCAGATAATCCTTGCTGTTTTCCAGGGCGGTAGGTGATAATAAAGTCAAATCGTGATAGAGACATATTCCATCGAGCTTGACGACGATTCAAAATTCGAGCTGTCATGAAGTACTCCAAATTCTTGTGGTCCGTATAAACAGTCACTGGATGTGCAGCTCCTTCGAGGAAGTGACGCCACTCTTGGAAGGCATCCACTATAGCAAGCAGCTCTTTGTCGTGGATCTCGTAGTTGATCTCAGCAGCAGAGAACTTCCGTGAATAGAACGCAACTGGGTGAAGCTTCTTGTCTATGCCCATCTGTGAAAGCACAGCTCCCAAAGCAAAATCTGAAGCATCGGTCTCTAAATAGAAAGCCTTTGCAAAGTCAGGGTGTACCAAGATTGGAGCCGTAGTGAATGCCGTCTTGAGATCTTGAAATGCTTTTGCTGCTTGTGATCCCCATTCGAGCTTGTCTTTGCTTGTTAGACGCGTGAGTGGTGCAGCAACTTGAGAATAATTCTTGATGAAGATCCGATAGAAGTTAGCAAATCCAAGAAAACACTGAACATCTCTAACCGTCTTCGGAACTTCCCAAGATATAATTGCTTCTACCTTTTTTGGATCCATCTTCAAGCCCTCTGTAGTCGCAATGAAGCCCAAAAATTCCATCTCATTCTGGTGAAATTGACACTTCTCCAACTTGGCGTAGAGTCCTCGTTCGCGTAGTTTTTCAAGAATCAAACAAACGTGCTTCTCATGTTCTTCTTCATTCTTGGAAAATATCAAAATATCATCCAGATAGATGACAACAAAGTCATCGAGGTACTCCCGAAAGATGTCGTTCATCATATGCTGAAAGACCGCTGGAGCATTGGTAAGACCAAAAGGCATGACATTGTACTCAAAATGGCCATACCTTGTACGAAAGGCTGTCTTCCATTCATCTCCTTCTTTGATTCGCACAAGGTTGTAGGCTCCTCTTAAATCAATCTTTGTAAAAATCCTTGCACGTCCAAGTTGATCTAAGAGGCCGGAGATCAAAGGTAAGGGATAGCAATTTTTCTTGGTCACCTTGTTGAGTCCTCGGTAGTCCACGCACATCCGCAGTGAGCCATCCTTTTTCTTCACGAATAAGATTGGTGCTCCAGCTGGCGACTTTGAATGTCGAATAAAATTCTTGGCTAGATTCTCATCGATGTATTTCCGCAATTCTGCCAACTCCGTGTGCGATAGGTTGTATATTGGACCAAAAGGTGGTTGCGCTCCTTCCTCTAAGTCTATGGCGCAATCATATGGTCGATGTTCCGACAGTATATCGGCGTTCTTCTTCTGAAACACGTCTTCAAAATCCCTATATTGCTCTGGTATATTCGATGTTGAGATATTCTCGCCGCTAGTTGGAGCTGCATAAATGACAAATGGTGCGCCTTCCTTGGACGATCTTAGGAACGCTCTCGCTCCAATAAACATGGATTTCTTCATGTAGGTTCTACCAACAAGTTTATTATTATTTTTTTCAGGAAATGTTATCCTTCGTAGCCTCCAATCAATGGACGGATTATGATCTTCTAACCAAGAAAGACCAAGGATAACAGGGCTTGATGGGGTTCTAATAATATTAAAAATAACGTGACTACTATGGTCCTTAAACACCACTTCTATAGGTTCTGATTCGTGGGTAACGTTGCCTGACAATAAGGGTCGTCCATCTATCACCTCTACGTGAACAGGTTTGGACTTCTGTACTAAACGGATCTTGTGGCGTTTAACAAACTCTTCATCTAAAAAACAAGTAGATGCCCCCGAATCCAATAAAGCTAAAGTTTTTTGTTTTTGAGGGCCTAAAAACAAAGGAATTGTAAAACAACGGGCAGGTTGGACAGAGAAGGAGGAACCTGATTGTTGTCGTGATATTAGATTGTCCAGCCGCACGGTTCCTACTGTGGCTGGGCGTCGTCGTTTTCTGGAATCATCGCACTTCTAGTCTTGACAGGGTGCCAATTTTGCTTCTTGGGGCAATTTCCAACCTTGTGACCTTCTTCTCCACAGTACAAACATAACCCTTCCTCCATACACCGTTTCTTCTCTGTTGGAGTAAGAGATCGGACACGCGCCGTGTCCATTTGCATGTCTGTTGCCTCTGAATGTGAGTTTAAGCTATTTGCAGACATAGTCACGTCGTAACGAGTCATTTGGTGTCTTGGACGTTGGTCTTGGCGACGCTGGAATAGGCGGTTGTCACACTTTACAGCTTGGCTAATAGCTTCGTTGAGCGTTTGAGGATCAGGAAGAGATAACAGCAAGTCCTTCACATCATCCTTCAAGCCCCAATAAAACTGACTCACCAACGCCTCTTCACCCCAATTAATGTCACTTGCCAATTGTCTGAAATCCGAGGCATAGACTGATGCAGAGCGTGTTCCTTGTCGTAGCAATCGGATCTTTGTTGTAGCCCATCGAACTTTATCATGCTCGCCAAATGCTTCTGCAAACGCCTCCAAGAACGTTTCAAAGTTGCTCAGGATTGGCGATCGCTTCTCGAACAAGGGAGTAAACCAAGACAGAGCTTGTACTGTAAGCAAGGTTCCAACAAGCCCAACACGCGCTTCCTCCGTCGGATAACGTTCGGGCTGTAAAATTGTTATCAACCTGATTTGGTTGACAAAACCTCGAAACTTGGAACGAGTTCCATCAAACTTATCCGGAAGACTAACTCGAGGCTCCTTTCGTTGTAGGACTACTCGATCTTGTTGAAATGGAAGTAGAACTGCTTCTTCTGGCACAGAAGTTTGAGGCTGATATGCTTTAGATGGCGCTATCCCAGATGCTCCATTGTTATGGAGTCCTACCATGACTCCTTCGATCTCTGTTGTCCTATGTGACAACGAGGCAAGAGCATTTATGATGGCGTCTAGTTTGGATTCCAAACTTTCAGCCATTTTAACGTCTTAACCTTCGGCTAACCTTCAGAAAGAAGAAAAAAGAGTTTTGACAAGAGGACAATATTGGTTCAGAGGAGAGTACTCCGCAACCTCTAAAACGCCTTAAGACTCCAAGATGAGGGGTAATCCACTCTCTCCAAGAAGAATAAGGCTCCAATATTGAGAAAGAAGAGATATCAGTTTAGAGGAGGGTAATCCGCAACCTCTAAAACACTAGCACACCTTCAAGAAGAGGGGTAATCCACTCTCTAACAAGAAGGAACTAGCTCTGATACCAGTGAAAATGCAGTCTCGACAAACTGTCACGGACACAAAATACAGACTTGAAATCTAACAAGAAGTTCAAGAAGAAGTGGCAGAACTAGATTAAACAGATGAGTACAAGAACAACACCAGAAAGGTGAGCTAGAACTCCAAGAGATGTGTTGTCGAGACTGAAGAACCCTTCAGCCTCGACTCCTATATATACTACTGAATAGGAAGCTTCTCGAGCTACTTCCACTAACTAGGACGCTTCTCCAACAACTTCTACTAATTAGGAAACTTCTCGAGCAACTTCTTAGAATCTATCAGAATATTCTAGAACCTTCTAAGAATATTCTAGAACCTTCTAAGAATATTCTAGAACCTTCTAAGAGAATCTTTAGGGAATATTCTAAGAATCTTCTAGAACCTTCTAAAGGAATATTTAGAGAATATTCTAGAAGAATATTCGAAGAATCTTCTAATGTATGTCCATGACACTGAACCACAACACAACACCAGAAGCCAACAAGGATTATCAGATGTATTATTAAAACGTTCCTACCTTGAACCAAAAGAAGGTGAGGCAGCATATGATCAACAACAAGTAACTTTATTAAAACCTGAGAAATTTTATCTTTGAGCAATTAATGTATTAATGCCTATGGATTTATCATTTCTTGGTCAGGTTCATAAAGCCTCAAACATTGACCCCCTTGTTTTTAATATCAAGCATCTTTCCAACAACCTTCCTAAAAAATCTTCTAAATTCAAGTATGAAAACAACCTCTTATTTTTTGAAGAACATTTGTTCATTCCTAAAGAACCAATTTGCCTATATGTTCTTCAAATACACCATGACTTTCCTACAATTGCACATTTCAAATTCAAAAAGACCTTGGAACTTTTGTCTAGAGACTTTTGGTGGCCTAAAATATGGAAGAACTTTAAGGAATTCATACTATCATATAATACTTCTTCAAGGTCAAAGAACCCTCGACATTGGCCATATGGACTTCTTTAACCCCTTCCTATTCCAAGATAACCATGGTCATCTATCTCTATAGATTTCATTACAAAACTTCTACCATCAAGTTCATTTGACACTATCTTCATATTTGCTGATCGATAGACTAAGATGGCACATTTTATACCTTGCAAGAAGTCAATTACTAGTGAAGAAATGACAAGAATCTTTATTAATCATGGACCACAATTTGTATCAAGGTTTTGGAAGGTACTTTTTAAAATTCTTAAGGTTGACATCAACCTTTTCCTCTGCCTTCTATCCTCAAACTAATGGCCAAATAGAGTGGGTCAACCAAATTCTTGAGCAATATTTGATGTATACCATCAACTATCAACAAGACGATTGGACTTCCTACTTGTTGTTGGTAGAGTTTGCATATAATAGTAAAATCTATGCATCTATATAGCAAACGCTATTCTTCTCAAACTACGATCATCATCCAACGTTGGATATGATAGAGCCTTCAAAGTCAACAAATCCAACAGTAGAGTAATTTGCTACAAAGATGGCTAAACTTCAAGCAACCATGAAGACTCACCTAGAAAGGGCCCAACAATATTGTAAGCTACTGGTAGATGAATTGACGAAGGAACATCCTCTATTCCAAGTTGGTGACAAAGTATGGCTTCTTTGGCACAATATAAAAACAAAGAAGCCATGTAATAAATTGGACTATCAAAGACTGAGACCATTTGTGATTCAAAAACAAATTAATTATGTAATTTATTGCTTAAAATTACCTTCATCTATGAAGATTCATCCAGTCTTTTATGTTTCACTTTTGAAAAGGTATAAAGAATCAAACATATCAGGTCAAAGATAACTACTACTTCCTATGATTGAAATCAATGATCATGTTGAATTTGAGGTAGAAGAGGTATTAGATTCAAGAATAAGACATAGAAGGCTTGAATATCCGGTCTATTGGAGCAAATATGATATCAACAATCACATGTGGGAACCAACTGACAACCTTATAAATGCTCAAATGAAGGTTCAAAGGTTCTATCAATGACATCCATTCAGACCAAAAAAGGTAAAATAAAGAATAGTAATTTAATAAGATGGCTTCACCATGAAATTTTTTAATTCTTAGCGTTATAAAAAAAAATAAAAATAAAAATAAAAAAAAGAAGAAGCAACTTCCGAAGAGGCAATTGTTGTCAAATATTTAGAATAGTATAAGTCACTAGTTTGAGTTCACGATCATAGCATGTTTATATTCTTTTGATCTTATCTACTTTATATGATATAGATAGTCAAGAAATAAATGCATTGTTGGTCATACGAACTCAATCAAGTAGTTTGTAGAGACGACCTTGAAATGAAGAGTTACTTGAACTAAAAAGATGTCAAAAGATACCTAATAATAGGTTACTAGTAATTATGTTTGAGGTAGGACCTACCTATGAAGGACGTCCAAAAAGAATGTTTGCAAGAGAATTCTATAATGAAGATACCGAAGTCCATGCCTAGTCACAAATAGAAGGCTTGGGACACTACTCATGGCTATAATGGCCTATGAATCATTTACCTCGCAAAAAACAACTAGAATATATAACAAACACCATGTGACAGATCTTCAATTTCTTACGCATATACTAACTTGCTGCAACATTGCTTCTCGGAGACCTCGAAGTTAGAAGAGGAGGTGATGTCACAAACATATAATTAAAAAAATTTCCAGAAGGATCCAAAAGGTACCAATAGGTTCTAAGAAGGCTCTTGAAGGTTCTAAAAGGTTCCAGAAGGTTTCAAAAGATTTTAGTAGATTCTAGGAAAGTTCTAGAAGGTCAAGGAGGTCCTAGAAGATTCTAAGAGGCTTTAAATGATTTAAGAAATTACTAAAGAAGGATCTTAGGCTTGCTTTGTTCTCAAGCCTCATAGAAACTTTTCAAGAAGCTTTCTAGGATCTAGTATATATAGGAGTCGAGATTGAGGGGATCCTAAGTCTCAACAACTTACTTCTTGTGGTCTAGTCAAGACCTTCTTGCCTTATATCCAATTGTTGTTTTAATGTCTAATTAACTCCATTTCTTGGTCTTGAATCTTGTCTTGTATATAGTCTCTAACAATGCATGGATTTATTGATAATATGAAGAACAATGAGATTTATAAAAGATTTGTGTTTTATTTAAGTATTTCATATATTTTTGAAAATTATATAAGAAAGTAAGATAATTAATAGCAACCAAAGGCCTTATTTTTATTTAAAGCAAACTTTTTCTTCACAATGTGAGTGATATTTCTTCTATTGAATTGACATTCAATAGAAAAATATATATATATATATATATATATATATATATATCAAGATGATATTCATAATATAGATATACAAATTTATTTACTTAAGAATCTTAATTTAAATATCCTTTAATACACTGATTAATAAATTCTTTTAAAATTTTAATTAAATTTTATTATATGTTTAGTTATATAGATAGCAAAAATATTTTTATATCTACAAATATGCTTGTAAATAAGAACAATGCACTCATTGCATATTACATTCGAATTTAGAAATGTATCTTTTTATTAATAAATAGTATTACAATCAAAGATGATTAAGTAATATCTTATGCATTAGAATTCCTCAACACTCTTAATTCAACTAATATTCCTATTTATAAATTGATTTTAAATGAAGGTGCATGTTTATCTAATTATAGAATATGGATGCATTGATTGGCTTTTGTAATAACGTGCCAATGGTAATTTTTTATCTTGAATATAAGTTGCTGGTTTTATAGATTTTTAGTAGTATACATATAAGTGAAAGAGCTAATATTTGTTAAATAATTACATCTTTTCTGAAGAAAAAATATTCCATTTATGCTTATGCAACAACAATTCTTGATTCAATTAATCTTTGTTGTAACAATCAATTATATTTAAAGTCAAATAATAGCAACAATTGGTTTATACCTTTCTAAGCTTATTTTTACCTATGCTCAATAATGTATTGTTCTTTTGTGGACTACAAGCATTGGAAATGTCTTCATTTACTGTTAAAATATAATTTTCATGATTAATATTGTATACAAGGAAAATATTCTATTAATAAGAAATTATTTTGAGTGTAAGATGATTTTTGACCTATGAACTGCTTGGTGAAATTTTTATATATATTAATTTTTTTTATTGATTATTAATATATCTAATTTTTATCATCATTTACAAATATTAGATTTTAAAGAAATAGATTTCATTAGATTGAAAGTAATTATAAGCTTGTATGAAATATAAATGATGTTAAATAATTAAAAATTTATACCGAAGTTCTAAAAAAAAAAAAAAAAAAAAAAAAAAAACATTTTTTTAAAGAAATATTTTTTTTTAATTAATTTATTTACTATCAATTTATTTCATGAATGATAAAAATAAATCACACTCAAATTTTCTAATATTGACATTAAAATCAAATATTCCATAATATATATTTTTAATTGGTTATAAGTCTAAATAAAGAAAGAAAATACAATCTTAATAAATAAATTATACATATATTTATTAAAAAATAAATTCTTATAATATTCCATAATAGATGATTAATTGATGATTCTATTTAGATTATTGCAAAAACATGTTATTTAGTGTAGACTTTAACTTTATATAAAAAACATGTTTAAATATCTTGAATTAATATTAAATCAAGATGATTAAATCTTAATCAAAAATTTATTTTTGATTATATTTTCATCATATAGTTGTATTACAATATGGCAATAGAGCAATTTTTTGCAACAAAATAATAGGACATTCGACCTTTAGCTCTAAACAAAATTGTGATAATCTAGATGGACTTATGCTATTCAAATACTTAAATTAATCATAATTGTCATTATTAGTACTATCTTCCATAATTGCTATACTTAAATTAAAATAAATACTTGAAACTCCAAGAATTATTTCAATTATATACTTATTAAGATCATCAACATCATAATTTTGTATATATAAAATTGACCTGTTAATGAAATATTTATCTCCAAGTATTCCATTGTCATCAAATCTTGAATGGAAAACTTGAATCAAACCATTTGATGTTGACCTGCTTTCATATGTTCAAAGAAAATTACCATATTTTTTAATAGATCTATAATTGTTGATCCATTTTTAATCTGTAAATAAAAACCATTATTAGATATATTACACAAAAATATAGTATTAAAAAATCTCAAATAAAGTTGTCTTGTATAATACATATCTCTAAGAACTCTTTAACAAATAATTGATTCTCATGAGATACACCTTCTAGATGCATATTTTTGGTCAACTTGCACACTTTAATATTAAACCAAATCTTTGATTGTTGCAAAGAAGCATCAACAATTTCTCTTTTTGAGTCTTCAATGATTATAGAAAGAATTTGTCAAAAATCTCTATTAAAGAATATATTAATTTTGCCAAATAGCTTGTAGTGCCATTTATGACTTAAAGAATTCTATCGATTGCCTCAACACAATGGCGATGTTGCATTGATATCTTATGTCAAATAGTAAGAATTATATTTTTTAACATATCTATATATAGTAACTACTTTACAATACTACAAAATAAATCTTCATGAAGATTGAGCAAAATTTTAAATATAAAGTATGTAGTCTGTCTACCACTTAAAAGTTGTGTTGCAATTCCAAACGAAGCAACATACAAAATAAAAAATTCATCACTTTGGAACTTTATTGCTACTGTATTGTGTACAAATATTTTTGCACTTCTTATTAGTCCTTCCAAAAAATATAGCTTTCCAAGATTGTTATCTATTAAAGCAAGAATATTCAAATATATGATGTATTGTTTATCTTTCAACTTTGGCACATGTTCTTCTACTATTTGATTTACCTCGTCATAATTCCATGCCATATGCTTCTTAAACATTTGATTTGTAACATTTTCATTTCAATTCATTCCTTACTACTACATTAATAGAAAAATGGGCTTAATAATTTCTTCAATGAAAATTTAATTATAAAGAAAAAAAACAAACAAACAAAAAAAATCAAATCAAATAAATATATCTATATATATATATATATATATCAACAATATACATAATATTGTACACCGCTTGAGCTTATTTGGTATTCATAGGCCAAAGGGTGCACAATGTTGGAAAAAAATTAAGCCAAAGGATGCACAATGTTGGGAAAAATTAAGCCAAAGGATGCACAATGTTGGGAAAAATTAAGCCAAAGGGCACACAACTTTGTATCAAATCCAAATTGAATTTTATAGTAGAATTTCAGAACCTAAATATCATGCAACAATGATGACCAACAAAGAGAGTTGATAGTATCTTTCCAGAAGTTAACAATATCTTTCATGTGTTAATAATATCTTTCCAAAAGTTGGTGGGAATGTCAAACATGTAGATTTTGATTTTTGATAGATAAAAAGGTTGAGTTAATTTTTCTTTTTTGCTTTACTTTCGACAAAAATGATGAGACATGCGGCAAATCAGAGACCATTTTTATCTCTTCTTGTTTGTCTCTTAGCCTGTCTTATGTAATAGATATATATATACATATACATATTTTATCAAACAACCTCACTAAATTAACTCAACTAACCAATCAACAAAATAAACGAAAAATTCGGGTAACAAACATTAATTATTGACCAGCCGAACTAAGCTACCATGTCTTGGATCTAAAACAGCATTCATGACTTGAAAAAGCAAACCACGCACAAGGTGTCAAATGAATCAACATTTGTCGCATCAAAACATGAAAATCCATCAAAGCCAACGCAGCATCTGCTAGGGCCAATTCGAAGCTGCGGCAAGTCTTCACAGGAGCTGGAACACACTCATCGAAGCTTTTGTCCTCTCTCGCATGCATCACCGGTGTCTCATCAACGGAATGCTGGCTGTGATGAACCGCAAAAGCTCCAGTTTTAGGAGACAAATTCCCAAGTGGAATCCCCTAATGGAGTCTCTGATTTAACGCTCGCGCTTGCACTCAGAGCCTCACCAACCCAAGAAATGTGGGGCGACAGTGAGGGATGTGGAGCATACTTGGCTCACAGCTCGAAGCACGCATAATTTTTGATGTACAGGAACGGTGTTGATCGAAACTTCCTGAAGCTTTTTTTGTGCAAGATGAGACGTTGAAGTTGACTGAGGCACTTGCACGGAGGAAGATAGAGCCAGTGCACCATTGTCAAGGAGTGCGTCGTTCACTTTTGGGAAGGTGGGTGTAGCAGCTTTCTGAAGTCACCCACACCGTAGACTTCCTCGGAATGCATCGTCTCCTTGGGTCACTCATCGGTGCCAGGGAATTTTGTCGCCTTTGGGATGGACCCGCATGTCCTCTGAGCTATTTTGTGCGCATCATTCGAGTATGGAATACAGAACAGGTCATCTCGGGCTATGTTTTCGTGCCTTCGAGACTTGGTCCTCCGAAAGTTGTTCATGGAGCGATGCTCGCGAGTGTAACTCACCGATTGTGTACGGTGATCTCGAGGGTTTAGTGTTGTTTGCTCATGTAACTAGAATGATTCTGGATCCGAGAAGTCTCCATGTCAGGTATACCGTAAGCTTTTTGTAGTGAATGTTGCGGAATTCCAACGGTGAAAAATTCTTGAAGATATGAGGGTTATCGAGGAGTCGTTGCAACTTCAGCGAGGGAATTGGGTCAATTTGAGTTTTATGCGGAGAATTAGATTCTTTTCAGAAAACCGTTTCAGCGGCCTCTAGTTCATTTCGGTCGCCACACTCGATTTCCATGATGATGTCGCCGGTCTCGTCCCAGTTGTCACTCGAACTTGAGATCGCTTACAAGATGGAGGCAGAGGAGCCGACCCGATTCTCAATTACAGAAACTCTTCCATATTTTTCAGAGAAGACCCCTCGTAACTCCACTTCAGACTTTGACACACCCAGCGAGTCGTCAGGGTCCACATCTTTTAGCAACCTCAATGACTCCAATCGCATCACCCTTGCAAGCCTCATCGGGCTCCCCATGGACTCTTTCCGACATTTGGGGGAGTCTTTTCGTTTCAATTCGCGCGGCGATAGACACTTCGACCGTGGAAGCAATCGCCCCATTGAAGGCCCCGACGCACACCACTCGAGGTCATGTTCTGTATTTTTCGAAATCTTCCACTTCTTGCAAAGAATAAGAACCGGTTTCGTCAAATATTCAACTCAGATAGGCAGAAATTTGAACCTGACCTCATTCACCATCACAGCGGTGTCGGAGGAAGAGGACAAAACTCCGACTGCGTCACACGGGGTGCTGTCTTCGAAAACCCCGTGTCCGTTGAACAACGCAATTTGGGAAGCCACATCTACGAATCCAATCCTCTGTGCAACCCAGATATAATTTCTGCAGGCGATCACGCAGAGATTGAAGTCATGAGTCTATTTCGAGACAGCACCACCGTAGGTTAAGATCCAGACCCCAATAATTTCGAAGATTTAGACGACGAGAAGAGCTTGACATCTTCCATGAGGTTCATATAGGAAGCCAGAGAAAAACCTTAACCCGCACACCGACTATTACCCTTTGCCGCCGATTCGAACTGTTCTACATTCAATTTGTTGCATGAGTGACTAAACACTGCTCTCAAGGGTTTAACCAATCTGAACCATATTGCATGAAGTATCAGGACCTAACCTGCTAGTGCAGGGTACCATCTAATTTGCAACCATCTCGTTAGCATGGGGATAGAACCCACTTCCCTTTAGCCATGGTTGTCCATAGGAATTGCAGAGGAAGGGCAATATCTGCCTCGACGTTCCATTGAGACAACCTCCGAAACGCAGTGCACTTTTTCAAACGGCGGCAAGGGACGATGAGCTTGAAGCTTATTTTGTGTCGACAATTTGCTGCTTCAATCCTCATCATGCCTTCACTGTTCAAAAATTCGTTAACTATAAGCTTATTCGGTTCTCCAGCTGTGTTAATCACAAGTCGGTTTGTTTCAGTCACCGCCCAATGTCAATCCTCGCAAAATCATTCTGCTGCTACAAGCAGAACGGTAGACATGCAGCTGTACAATACTCTCGATGCTTCACATTTTGCATCAGGTGGGAACACAGCCCTCGGGGCTGAGTTAGTAGTCTTCGGTGTCACATGCTTCGGTTCCATGACAACGCCCACTGTTCGGTTGATCAAAATGCAAGCCACGTAGAAGTAGGATGTTCTGAAAAATCGTAATTCCCATGAGATGTGAGTGATCTTTCATAAATGTGGGTTGTTTGCATGTCTGGTGATGCGAAGCAACAAACCGACTTGTGATTAACACAGCTGGAGAATTTGGTTACAACTATACCAGATTTTACGGAATTAAACCACGAGATCGATGACCGGAAAAGTAGTTTGCACTGCCATGAGACGAGTTCCATTTAATTAGGACCCGTTGGAATAGCCTTTTTATGTACACACCTGGAATCAAATCTGAATACTCTTCACGAACTTGATCAACCGTTCATGCTCTCGTGTCAAATGGTTCACACTTGAAACATTGACGGTGCTGTGATAAATCGTCTGCTTTAACATTAATAGCACTAAAATCGAATTGGCAGATGTTGCAGTCGGTTCGAACAGTAGTCTTCAAATATCTCACAATTTTTATGTTTTTTTGTAGTCACAATCTGATTGTTTGTACCATGACGACCAAGATCAGGAGGTAGGAGACACGGAGAACAAAGATAAATTCAACCTGGACATAGGGCTGCATTAAGCATTGAAACTACATATCGCAGACAGGCAGGCAAGCCCAGCAAACATTACATCCCCGTATCATTGATGTCTTTGTTTCGGTTGCGTCAGTTTCAGGTGAATCAGATGTGTCGGTTGGACATATACGTACACAGACAGGTAAGACTACGACGAAAACATAAGATGAAGAAAGGAGAAACAAGAAGCATGGCCATCTACAAAGAGAAAGTAATTGTAGCTTCATGCTTTTCAATGGAGGCTAGAAAGAAATTTCAGAAACGCTTCGCCGGCCTTGCAAGGAACAACTATCTTAAGGAAAAATTATTCACTAGATTGGTTACATGCAGTGGTGGAGACGCTAGGCTACATATACAGTCGGTGATGTAGACCAATACCTGAAGAGCCCGACAAAGGGGTGACGGAGAATTATAGCTGATCTTCAACCATATGTCTCAAACATTTATCCCACAAATGAGTCCCGACCCATATCCGATGTGCGCACAGAAAGAATGTGGGTACCCCGTCAGTGGATGCAGGTACCTCGGATGCATAAATCAACAGTGCAGAAACAATCATCTGCACCAAGGAGTCGAATTGAATCACAAACCTGCGAGCGAGTTCGAGTTTTTTGAGAAATTCGAAACTCAGGAAGTACCAGTTGAGTTGTGTACAAACGATAGGAAATGTGCATTTGGAGAAGATATATGCCCCCTCTTCAAATGCATTTGCATCCGTGGAAGCTCGGGACAATCATAGCTGCAGCGTTAGAAGTCGTTAGAGTTTTTGAAAATGATCTAAAAATTCATTGTGAAATGTTGATTGCAGTGGAGGTCATCTAGAACAGTGTTGCCTGTGGCTCACGGATACGAAATTCCATACAAGCCCAGCAAACATTACATCCCCGCCGATGAAATGAAAGAAACTTCATTGAAATGCAATGCCATTCCGACTAAAAAGGAGGTTGGTGACCACCATTACCCGCGATTAGTGCCGATGAAAACCTGATTGAACGAACCAGTTTCAATTTGAAATGTCCTGGCTGTGTCTCGCAGGCATGGCGCGCGCAGCGAAGGTGTTTTCCTGAATCAACAGGCTCAATGTGTGAAGACACAACATACCGTCGCAGATTCTTGGTTCCACCGCCGGTAGAGCACCCAGATCCCTGGAGACCTTGCACACGGGCGTGCGAATACGCATCCCCCAAGAACTCAGAGAAAGGCTGGAAACCTGCCCGCCACCAATCAGGGAAAATTGGCAGAGAAACAACGCAACAAGACTTCCACCCTCAGCGCCGCCACATACCGAAAGGAGGAAGCACAGCCACAATGCGATTTCCTAAGAAGGGCCCCGGCATTTTCAACAAAAACGACGGCGAGTGGCAGCCACCATTTCGAGACCCCAACCCGGAACTGGAATTACAGCAAGCGCTGGAATGCGCTTCCCGTCCAGTTCGCAAGACAGGAAAGAAATCTGCGCCGCCGCTGTGTCACCAAGGCGAATGGCAACCGAATTTTCGATCCAGCATCTCGCAGTCCGTGCCATCGATTCCGCACAGGGTTCCATCCCAGCAGAGGCTAAGGCACATCGATCGCCAGCCCGATGAATGGTGCCCGCCGTGGAAAGATTCAAGCGAGGACGCAGCAGCAGAGTTCGAAAACGATCCTTGTCCTGAAAGGTCAGCTCAATGCAACTCTTCCTGTCTGCAAACTCTTCGTTCTGAGTCCACAGCAGATTGGTCTGATCACAGAGAAACGGTGATGAGCAGCAATGCGAAGCAGTGGCAATCTGCAGCGACCGCGAAGACAGACGAGGGAGAACAGAATACAGCTGACGAACCGTATGGAACAATGATGTGCAACCCCGAGGACGAGGTCCAGGACGAGGATGGCGATGACTTGGGTCCAAGTGGAAAAGATGAAGGTAGAAGAGGATTAGAAGCGGAGGACGGTGACGAGGTTGCGCAATAGCGTGAGGCTACAGCCATTTCACAATACAGGGTTGTACATTATGTGACAAATGCATACAAGTGGTGTTGTAAGAACGTAGGATTCATACTGAAAAGATTTAGTCGCATGCTAGGGAGGAAAAGATTCTTTAGTCGTAGAGTACACATTGAGAAAGAAGCCTATTTTTTTCTACTCCCTTTCGGATGAGTACATTTTGGTGTTTCAATCAGAGCAATGGAGCATTTTATAGTGTATCACCGTAATGTTCAGTTTTTATGATAAAGCAAAGTTAAAACATTTATCGTTTCACCCATCTGAGTGAGATTGTACGCACTTGTTTCCATGAATATCATAAAGATGTGTACATAATTTATTTACATGGAGATAATGACTATCGTCGAGCAATGAGAAAAAAGTTTGGAAAGCTTAAGTGAAAAAAAAGAGGTGTATTTGCGGATCTTTATTCAACGTTTGTGGAAATGGCAGTTAATGCCAAGAAATTGTTGTAATCAAATTGAAAAAGCTTGGTGAATTTTACGTCAGAAAAAGTGAAGTAATAAATCAGGGACGTACGCATGATTACAATAGAAGCATGGTAGTTCCACGAAGTGGACAATCAAAGAATGGATTAGTATATTTATAAAAAAAAATCGTGGTTCAATGCTCGTCAAGTGTTTTGTCAAGTGACAGTTGGTGCGAGTCTAGAGGTACCTGAATGAAAACACAGGCGAATTCTAGCTCTGCACACCACCAATGACGAGAAAACAAGGTGATTTCTCTTTGCTCATGGATGCTGATCCTACAGAGACGTAGGTCATTTCCCCGATCTTCTAAATGAAAGAAATAAAAAAATAAAAAAAATAAAAAAAAGGCCAATAGTCGAAGTACTTCAGGGGCATCTGACCCTAAGCTGTCCACAGTATTGGTCTGATGTCCTAGTGCCTCCAACTAGCTGTAATTATACATCTTATACATACATGACACTTGAGAGTTAGCGAGCTGGCTTCGTCAATGAGCACGAGCTCTCTCTTCCGCACATCGCCATGCAGCCTGCACGGAGTAGAGATTACCAAGTTTGACTGTCAGACGGTTCATTATTGAATCTAAACCTTAAGCGTGACAAATCGCGTAGGTAACGTGGGTACCGACAATAACCTACCTCACAAAAGACAATGTACCTGTTTTACGAGTTAGATTACCTGTTCTTGCTCTAGCTTCGAAACGTGGCGTTTGAGTGCAGCTCCAAGGCCAACTCCAGCCCAGACGTCGGCACTTTCCTCTCTTGCCTTGAATGACGGTCTCCGTCTCGCCCATGGATCACTGCCTCCAGCAGCTGCAAAAGCCTGCTTCTCTGACTCCAACTTGGATAATTTTCGTGCACCCTGATCGCCAAGATTAGCCTGTGCCACATTCAGTACATCTTGAGAATTCTCGCTTCTCACGGAACCGGTACATTCGGATTGCGAGTTCACAATCTGCACTGCACTGGGGACAGCCTGTGATGCAAGCTTAGCAGCTTCTTTCTCTCGCTCCAACCTTGATTTGTGTTTAATTAGCACTTCACCAAGACCGACGGCCTGGTTGCTGGTTTTCTTAGGCGAGGTTGATTGAGTGGCGCCGGTTTTCTTAATTGTCTTGCCAAGCATACTAAGCCTCCTTGCTTTGGCGGCTTCGATCTCCTTCTCCAGGCGGGACTTGTGCTTGATCAAGGACTCTCCCAGACCTGGTCTTCGTGTCAATGAAATCCTTCTTCCTTTCCGTGGCGAGAATTTGTTGAGACTGCTCCTTCGTCTCTCTTGAGCAGCTGCTTTCTCTCTCTCGAGGCGCGACATTTTCTTCACAAATATCTTGTCCAGCCCTCCCTCCTCAACTTGGACCCCAGGACCATAGAACTTCACCGCCTCTCCCGGAATCCATGATTCTGCCTGTTTTGCTGCGGCTTCAATTGCTGCTTTTTTCTCCCGTTCAAAACGAGACACGTGTTTCACGAGCATCGACCCGAAGTCCGGAGCCGGGTTCACCACCACAGACAAACGCTTCTTCATCTCGTTTCTACCACCGTCGCCAGCGGTTTTGGCAGCCGTTTTCTCTGCCTCAAGGCGTGATACATGCTTCACCAAGACGTCTCCCAAACTTCCACCACTTGAACCCTTGGTGCCCAACTCTTGCTCTAAATGTTCCTCAGCAAGCAAAGCACCGAGACCCCGAGTGGCCACTATAGTTGCCATTGAGGTGCACTCCTCGGGTTGCAAGCCTCTTACTCTTTGAAGCATGGATTCTACCAACGGGTTTTCCTGAATAGTACAATCATTAGTCGCAGGACACGCCAGTGAAATGTCCATGGAGTTTTCAGCGTCCTCTAATGTCTCACGCGAATCTGCACAAATATAAGAGGAAGACGTCCCCAACATTAGATTCCAAAGAATTTGCCTCGGCTTCGGCAGGAAATCGAAGCACGAAACAAGTCATAGTGATGTACGCGTTCTGCCAGGCTCAATTACCGACCATAAAATCTAAATACTTCTGGGAAATTTGTTCTAGATGCGGCACACGAATCAGGCAGACTGGAGAAATTACTTACTTGGTTCCGGTCCATCATCCACCCATTCTCGGTGAACGGTTGTCTCTACAGCGAGTGGGTTTGTGATTAATGCCATTGCTTTCTGAAGATCAGCATCCTTCAATTCACTTGTATGACGCAGAAGCGCGGTTTTTAAAGCCGAAGCTACCGCCTTGTCCACGTCGAATGCGGTTTCCAACGTCGCTGAGACATTGTCGAGAGATCCCGAGCTAGGGTCGGTTACAGCCACGAATCTGGGACTACGAGGACTGTGACCAAGTATCACCCCAAGAGCAGCGGCAGCTGCCAGGGCGTCCTCTGCTTTTTTCTCTGCTGTTTGAAGCTGGACAGCAGCCGACATGTAGGGTATTCTGCAATCGCATTGAGAGAGAGAGTCAAGCATATGCACTGAGATTAAAAATGGCATATTTACTGAGCATGTATACAGAGGAGTTCGATGAAAAATGGCATATTTGGTAGTGAATGTTCATGCAGAAGGTTCATTGTTAAATAGCGAAGCAATTACCCAGTTGCTTTGAGTATGCGACACCAAGAAGCCTCGACAAGTGCCGCTTTGCGCGCTTCAGTAGCTGCAACAGCTGCTGCTTGAGCAGCTTGCTTCTCCCTCTCTATGCGTGAAAGATGAATATTTGAAGCTCCTAGAGTTTCATCCAAAGAAGCAATCTTGCCTCCTTCTTTCTGCCGGTGATACAGAATACAAGAGACGCTATGAGAGCAAGAAATAGAAGTGATCACGAAAAGCAAATGTGAGTGAACATGCCTTGGAATACAGAGCAACGTATGATTCCGGAGGGTGTACACATGTAAGTTTGTAACGGAAAATCAAGCGGTATAGAAGAGAGAAAGTTACTTTGAATCATGCAGTACCCGACAGCGTTACATAACTAAAGCAGACAAATATACACGATGGATGTTAACAAACCTGAAGCATGCGTATTTTCCTTTCAAGGTAGGACTCTGTTTTCTGTCCTCTAGGAAACCAGCCCAACGGAGTGACACGGCGGTGGGAGGTACGATGTGATCGTGGGCTCGGGTTTACTCCAGATGCACCTTCTCCGTTTTCTCTTAGTACACGTCCTGCCTGGGAAGAATAGTCTTTGATCTTGGTCACAGTAGATATAACTCGGCTGGCATGTCCAGGATCAATAGCCTCAGTAGGTTGTCTTCTGGCACCCATTATTTCAGGGGCAACAAGTTTGCGTTCGGCGTCAACGTGCTGGTTCACCACTGGCACTCTGAGAGCATTAGGAGTCCTGCTTATTATCGGCTGCTCGGTGTCGTACTCTTGCACTGAATCGGGTGGTGCGTTACGAATGGGATCTAAAGACATCAAAGCACGTAGCTCAGTTTCGATGCAGAATTAGCATCATGGGGATTTTCTGGCGTCAGAATTGTAGCCAAGAAGAGAGCGCTAGAAAGTTTGAAGTGTACAATCTCCTGCTGAAGAAACGCAGTGTACATCGATGGAAGGACATCGTAAGGGTAGAATTATAGTTCCCATGCAACAATTCAACTAGTGGAGGCAAGAAAAGGGACTCACCATGAGTTGCATCAGAAAATTGGACTTGGAACAAAGGAGAGCTTTCTCCTTTATCGCTTGCATTCGTTTGCTCAGAGGTTTTATCTTCTCTGGCAGAAATGAACGCGAATTCTCGGGTCAGTGTATAGATCATTTACAAACTTTCATTGGACTACAGGCCGACTTACAGGTATGATTTCAACTGCAGTGTAATAGAACAGGCAGTTTGACGATGGTTAATGATTAACGCTAAGATGATATGCAAAAGAACTAAGTTCATCACATAGTCTGTGAACTGTAGTTTTGTCTGAGTTTCATTGCACTGCCAAAATCTGGGTACAACCTAACCCGTGCAAGATGATAAGTCTTCCAGCAGGAGTGCGAAGAGTGATCAAGAAGAAAGCAGTTCGACGGGCAACTCTGACGTGGAGGGACATGTTAGTGGGTGCCCACCTCGAGTTGGAGATCGGGGAGAACTCAGACGAATTCCACTCAAAACCCTTGGACACCGGTCCGACCTCGGCACTCTGATCGGATGCGCCCACCTCCATAGCAACCCCGTCTTGCTCACTCGACCTAATGATAAGGACCAAGTGTCAACGAAACATACTGTACGAAGAATGACCCCAGGAGGAACTAAAAGGCATGCACAATTAAAGTTGAACGTTCTAATCAGGATCAGAGCTTTGGCATATCACGATGAAAACTGCTACAGATGCTGAAAAACGCAAGTCCTTGAGAGTTGATTGCAATCGGGACGGAATCTAGAATAGAATTAGGTTACCACTCAGTGAGTCCTCACGAGGTCAGAACCAGCTACACTAGGCGACTAGTCTGTAAAGGAAACCATGGCCGTACTAAGTTCTGTAAGATGTATATGCTATAAGCTAGCATTAGACACCGAGAGTCATTGATTCCACATACTTCATGACGCCATTGGATTCGATTCGCTCAATTTCACTGCCTGTGTCCAAATTGTGAGCACTCCTTTGACAGTTCGCCACAGGCACATCCGCGAGGTGTTCCTCGCACTCGGGAATCTCCAAGGTCATTTCCGTCCAAGCACCACAATCCCCTAATCTCATGCAAAACACTACTCCCCTGTGCCCAACCTCCCACCTCAAACCATAAGCGGAACTGCGCTATTCACTCAATCAAACTCTTCCAAAATCGAAATTCACTCATTCGCGACTGCGAGGGCGCAACCCAATATTGTACACCCTCCCAGAAGCCTCGACGCTGATCACGCAATTCTCTCCCGCCACAGATCTCTAACCCAATCACTTCGTGTCCATCAAACACGCAACGCTCATAACGATCCGCTTTCATATGCTACAAGCTCAGTAAGTGAGAAATGAATGCATTCAAGCGCGAAAGGGGAACATAGTTACAACCAGCGAAAGGGTTGAATGCTCGGGCAAGTGATGAATGCAGCTCCCTCGTAACAAATGCCAACATCCGACGCAAACATCGTGTCTTACGCCCCTCCTGCAGGCCGGTTGTTCCTTTCCCAACGGTCGAATTTCAAACTGCCCTGAACCTTTCCCACTTTCCAATGCCCTCCAACGTTCACCTGCGTGTTCCCGCTCGCGCGCGTTCCCTCCAATTCTAACGGCTCGTTCCCTTCTGACCCTGTCGGGTCCTCGAGTGCGCCTCAGATAATGACGTTGCAAATTCCAGAGACTGGGGTTTCCCTAGACCGGTAACCGCGCGTGCCTTTTCCCTCCAAACTCGACTTTATCGAGCCTTTTACTTTTACGACCTTTTTCAACTGCCCCATAACATGTCGTCGTGGATGAATGTGGATGAATATGGATGAATTATGCTGATAGAGGATGAATAATTCCCCATAATTGCCTTGGAATCCGCCTGGCGATGGGGGGAGACACTGTTCTGGGATGGAATGGGTTTGTCCTAAGCGTCTAGTTCTGCGATGGAAATGATCTGCCCCCTTCGTTTAGAAAGCTCTTGGGAGTGTAGGTTCGGAGGTGCCAGACCTATCCACGGACCTATTTCTATGTACAGTCAAGGACAAGCTTTAATATTATTAGTAGAATTAGTGTATAAGAAAAAGCTGTAACCACAGTGGCCTTGCACAGTAGCAAGCAATGGCTTCTGCTGCAGCACCAGAACCTTGCTTATTATTATACTAGAGTGTCTCTTTATTAGGAAAGCCTGCTGACCATCACAACATTCGCTGAGGAAGAATTCTAAAATTACACAAATCCATTTAAAGGTACTTTTAAAAAGTGATGGGCCCACCTTTCAATTGGAAAAATAGTAACTTTTTTTTCGTAGGTGGAGTAGAAATAAAGATGCTGAAATAGACAAGTGCTTCTGAATGTTTTTCTTTTTTAATAAAACAAAAAATTGTTGATTAAAAGTTCAACAGATTGTTTGCGAAGGTTGGCATCAGCAAAACTTCTTGATGCATAACTTTTATTGATATTTACTGCACATTCGTCTATATACACTTTGTTAGGTTTGTTAATTTTTAAAAAAAACAGAATGACTTAAAGCGTACCAAAAGTATTGTGACACTTTGATGAGTAGGTCAATTGCCAACTGCAATGGAGGCTGTTATGTCACGTGCATGATAAAGAGTTCCAAAATATAGGTTCACCAAGTCCAGGTTCTTTACGTAGACATTAACTCCTAAAAATGGTATTAAATGGTTATCTTATTTTATTTATTAATAGTATTATTTATGTTGTATACCATGCATTGCTTAATTTGATCTTTGTGGATGAGAAGCACAACTGTGTTTCTCTATGTGTTATTTGCTAGTGCCTTGTGTCACATCTGAAAGTAGCACCCTTCTTTTTTTTAGCAGACTTATTTTGTGCTCCATAATACATATAGCTGATTATATTTATATATATATATATAAACAGATATTGTTAATCTTGGATTGTATTCAGACAATATCAAACATAGTCTGTTTGAATGAGTAATATATTTCCAGGTTTTATGAGACCTTTAAAGTATTAGTTAGGTGCATTTCCTTGACCAAATTTTTAAACTACTTTCCAAAGTCTTAACATATAAGTCCTAATAGGCTAACAGTAGCATTGATTTCAGTAGCAACACTGTTATGCTTGCAAAAGACAATCTTATAGTGTAAATTTTTACATGAACAGGGAGTTCATATTTGTTCCAATTATGTATGGTTTGATCTACTTTACATTTTGGGAAAGCAAGGGCACTTATTATATTTATAATAAGTATCCACTATCTAATAGTAAAAGATACATCGAAGATGGCTACATACACAAAGAAAGTTTGGAAAAAATTGGACAATGCAAGCATGGTAAACACCAAGGAAAAGAGAGTTGTCAAAGATACTCAATTTTGCTTATTAATGAATCTCACTAAAGAACATGCCATGGTTGGTACCTTTAATCTTCTTCAACTAAGAAGTTGCCTACATCTCATAAGATGTATTCTAGGTGAAATACTTCTCACAAAGCTACTCCAATTTATTGATTTGCATAAGACCTTGCATTATTCAGATAGATCTAGAAATAGCCCAACAAGATATTGATAAGTTTAGTTGACATACTATAAGTGCTTATTTTATTGGTAGAAAATCTAACAATCTTAGTCTCAAAGTTTGAAAACAAGGCTTAGAACAAGATATCAACAAAGATTTCGCCTCTAATTAGAATCTAAATGGAGGATATTTATACTTGAAAATAATGTTGAAAGAGATTTTTAGGCAAATTTTGATCTTATCCCTATATTGGTCTAAGCTTATGTTGTGCACATTTCAATCTTAGAATCCAATTTTTAATACAAGAGCAATGTCAAAACCAAAAGATATGAATTATTCTAATTCTTTAAAGATCTCAATGTAGATCATTAAAAAAGAAATGGCTAAGCCAAAGCACTTGAGTTGTATAAAGTAAGTGTTGATTTTTTTCTAATCTTCAAACATATCATTGGTAATAATTATATTTCTATGATTAATTCTATGGATTGGCTCTATGAAGACTAATCAAAAGATTAAATTGATAGTTAAAAATAGTTTATAAAAAAGTAATAATTCTATAACTTGGTCCAAAGTAACATGGATTATTTGTAACAAAAAAACTAATCCAAGCTTTATTAATCTAAAAGATGCCACCAAAGCTCTCTTGTCCAAATAGATATTAGATTCAATAGTTTTTCAAATAGCAATTGATGAATGCTAAACCAATGGCTTAAAGAAATTGGATATCGATCTACCTACACATATTTCACTAACTCCAAATTGTAAATCGAATGTTGAGTCTAAAACGTGGAATAAAATTAGAAAAATATGTGTAAGTTTCTTTGGCTCAATCTTCTTACCTCTTTTTATAACATGACAAATTGTCATCAAGTTTATTATATTTGGAATTGGCCTACTTCTCTTTTATAAAATTTAATATTTAATTCTTGCAATTGGTGTCCATCAAAATCTTTTAGTTAAAAACAAGCCATTATTGCAAAACTCCTCTCTTTAGATTCAAATTCTTTTGTGATATCTTGTCTTTATTAAAAAAGACTTTGTTTATAGACTATTTGGATTTACAACAAAAGTCTTTGAAATGAAATATGAAGTATATTCTATAACAAAAGCATATTTTGGTAGGATCTTATCAAATATAGTTAAATTTGTTGAAAATTTGTCAAAAAGAACCAAGCAAAAGACAAGCAACAAAAGTCATTCTTAATTAAGAACTAGGGCAATTTATGGATAAAAAAAACACATACTTGGTTTTAAATGTGTTAAAGTAATTAAATATAATTTTAAAATATCTCAATATATCTTAATGTATAATATCTCAATATATCTTAATGTATAATATCTCAATGTGGTGTGATTATACATGAAATTATAAATGAGTTTTCCATAATATTTGCTCCACACTCTTAATATTCTTAGCTTTGCCTTGAGGTATGAGGGATTAAGTAGTCTGTAGTACTTTTTTACTCCATTTATATATATATATATATTATTAGAAGCATAGATGTCAATAATATTCAAGATGCATTAATAAGTCAATCTTAAATTTATCTTTCTAACAAAAATTTATTGATCTACTTAAAAAAAGACCAAATAAAATACCTAACTTATTTAACTAATTGATTAATTTAAATTTAAAATTTATTACAATTCTAATATCCATTGGATTTTTTCTAAATAATGAACATTCTTAGTGTTGAAAAAAAAATCTAATATGTAATTAGGGTTTTGGATTGATTCTTCTTTCTATAGTCCTATTAATAAAGCATTGTTACAAATAATATGATAATTTGTTGTAGTCTTTGAATTAAAGATTAGATTGTCTTTATATTGAGCTTCGATTTTATTAAAATAAGAATATATATATATATATAGTCTATAATTAGAAATAAATAAGATCCAAACAAACACTTTTGTTGCACATCTTTTTAATATTGATAGAAAGTTGTTAATCTCCACAATAATCGTGGAAAAAAAAATTAAGAAGCTAATTGCATGAATAAACTAATATATAAATTTTATTGCAAGTATAAATTTAAATTTAAGAAACACATTCTATTATGTTGTGAGTTGATTTTTAATAAATTTATATGAAATAAATAGTAAATCTTCATCAGATTAATCAATTTGTTTTGATTTTTTTATATTGATAGTAAATTCTTTTGAATAAATATTAGTAATAAGAAACCAATTACATTTTAAATTATAATATTAATAAAAATTAATAAATTAAAATTTTATTTGGAATTTTTTTACTTATATTTAATATCCAATATTTATTGATACAATTTTATATAAATTTATAAGTATCTTTAATAGATTTGTTTTGATAAAGAAGCATTGATATACCATTGTTTATACCTTGTGGAAATTTAACTTGCCACAAATTCTCAAATACTATGTCACAACAATTCATTTTAATGGATTTTCAAAAAGAAAAAAGTTTATTATTAAAATAAGATTAGCAATTCCTAAAGCTTTTCAAACTTGTATCTTATTCATAGCAAATTTGATTTGAGAAACTAAGATAAGCTTCAGCAATCTTTATCTTAGGTTTGAAAATAATCTTTTTATAATGTATCTTAGCACTTTCCATCTTTCTTTGTAGTTGATACGTAGGCAATATCAAGTTGTTTATAAAATTTGTAATAATTGTACAAAATGGCAACAAGAAATGAATGAACTTGTTTCCATATGTTGTTGAATTCAGCATTGTATAAGACAAATGACCTTTGTTTGAATCTAGAAACATTCTTTTAAGATTTTATTTTCTACATGATATCATTTTCAGCGATTTCTTACATGTATACTCTCTATTACGTGTCATTCTATTGTTTGAAGCTCATTAACATATTCAGCTATCCAACCTTGGATTTCATTATTATTTGTTTTGCAATAAACTTTGCAGTAATAGCAACATACAGATGACAAAATATATCTTCTTGAACACATTTTTCAATTTATTTACGACGAAAGCTGTGATAATATTTTGTACACCATCCCATCGCATTGTAGAATGGAAGGTTTGAATGTTCTCATCATAAATTCCTTAATTTTTTCGCACTTTCTTCGTTCATGCATAAGGCGATTACAACATAATATGATAATCTTTATGATTCATTTATCACTCGTATTCTGCTTCACGTTACAAGGTATGACTAGACTTTCCAATTTCGTTAAATTTGTTCAATTTGTTTTTGCGGTTCCATGAATTTCGGCTTTCGTTTAGAAATCTACAAGTTTTATCCTCCGTCCACTTGCTTCACACAGCATTATAGTGCTCCTCATGCATTTATAAATGGTAGTATACTGCTGTCACTTGTTCCTGCAGGGGAGGATATTTAACCACTGCCAAATCCACAATCATAGCAGAAAACGTGCCTGGGACTCAGATGAAAGCTACACTTACCCAACAATATTTAGCATAAAATTTTGAAACAAAATCCATTGCTTGAGAAAAAATGCCTGAGCTCACGATGTCCTAGCATCAAGAACTAAGACACTAACAAGTCGGATTCTACTTGTGACTAAATCATTATGGAGCGTATAAGCCCCAACATTACCATACTAGCACGAAACAAGGCGAAAGCGAAATAAGCTTCCTCTTTGCTTCTTAAGGAAAAGTGGCTCTTACTAGCCACTTGCCAGGTACAGACCCGAGCGGGTAAGATATACCTAGTCTTCTTCTTCGGCTTCCTCCAACCACTTCACAAATGGCTCCAACCCTTTCACGAACGTTTGCCTGCCAACACACATCATGTTTGTGAACAAGTTAACTTAGCGTGTTGCCTTCTAGTAGCACCAACAACTATCCACGCACCAAGCATTACTTGTCAGCCAAACCGCTCATCAGTACAAGACGTCAAAGACTACCCACCTGCCCTTCGGATTGGTCCCTTTCTTGAACCACTTCAAAATTGTGTCCTCAGCCAAAACATCCTGTTCATAGAGAGCTCGAATAATGTCAGGAAATAGCTTCATCAACTTGGCGTCCTCGTAACAGTGAATCTGGATCTTGTACATGAGGTCCGTCTCCAACTTCGCGGTTGTGCAGAACGCACCCAAAAGCTTGCCCCATTGCTTCACCTGCGCCATCCAATCGAGTCCATGTAAGAAATTCAAGGACGCTCTCGTGACAACATCAAAACCTACAAAAGGGAGCTGAACACCCAGATCTGTACTAGAAAAAACAATGCAAAGCCGCTGTTCTAAATTTGAGCCTTCAATGAATCAATAAAAACTAATACTAAACCTGGCGAAGAGCGAGATTAGAATTCTGTTGCTGGTTCTTCCCACTCCACTGCACTGCGTCCATTGTCGCGTCCCAAATTGTGCGCACTACGTCTACATCCGGCAACGTCGCTTCTTTCCGCCTCTGCTTCACCATCTCAATCACATCAGCCACGTTCACATCCTCCGCAATCTGATCCGTTACAGTGGTCAGCAGCTCCTTCAGCTTAACATCGAACACCTTCTTCGTGTTGTATTCTACTAGCACACTCAGTCCTTCCTTGCTGCACCCACCAAACCAACCCAAAGCTCATCCATCACTACTTTCTCTCGACAGCCGCTACCCACACGTCAATCACAAAAGGTTCACAGTAAGCCACACTTCCTTAGATCACATCTCACTCTGCCAGACAGCCTCACAGCGTACTACAACGACGCACAACATCTATCCATATCCAATCAATTTTTGTGGACAACTCAAGACAACCGCCGTGCATGCGTACAAATTCACAACACAATGTGCATCCAAAACCTATCCACGACTCAGTGCAGTGGCCGTACTCGAAATGCTCAGCGAACCCTTCGATAGACCGCTTCTGCATCGGAAACAGGTCCAGCAGCCGGTCGTCCATCTTCGCACGCTTCAAAAGACTCACCAGATCATCCAAAGTGTTCTCCACTAAGTAGACCTTGAACACATCAGTCACGAAGTACAGGACAATACCCTTTGCGACCAAAGTATCACTCATCAACGCAGAGAAGATTGTTTCAGGGGGCAGCCCGGATAGCTTCTGAGAGAAGGTCAAAGCCGTGAAAATTGCCAACTTTTTGCGATCCTCGGGGCCATAAAGCTCCTGTGAAAAGGAACATAAGTGTGAAACACACAGTTATCTTTGGCCATACAACATGACACCAGATTCTTATGAACATGGTCTTCTACAAATCAGCCTTTGCAAAGAATGCATAAGTAACGCAGTATGTACCAAGACATTGTCCTCAATTGAAATACTAACAATTACCGCTTGAAGAATTAAAGAGACCCATAGTGTAGTCTGAAACTCTGAATAAGCTGACTTTTATACGACTCTTAAGAATAGGAAAAATTACCAAGGACTGCAGCAGTCTCTTCATCACATTCTCAAGAGCCTTGATCATGAAAGGCCGACGCCTGATAATCTTTTGAAGGAACAGCACAACCGGGAGAATGCTCTCACGAGTGTCATTGCACGTCAGAACAGAGTACATGTGGCGTTCTCCTTCTTCCGGTTTGGTGGTTCCCGGCTGATTGCGTCCTCCAGTGAAGACAACCTGATGCAAGATCTCATAATCATCGATACAAACAGGGAAAAGCATCGGGAAAATCCTCTCAACATACCGATTAGGGCTCGAACCTAAGACCTGGTAGTGACGATGAAACCAAGAAATCAATCCTGGGGTGTCGAATAATAGAGACACCCACCTCAAAGAAGGTCTCTCCATATCTTGAGAAATCGAGCTCTGATGCGTCCACATCCTTGGCGATAAGTTCCTGCAATAATCAGTGATTCTACAAATTTGTGAGTGAACATTAATATCATCGTACCACAAGGAATGAACCCTCAGTTCCTATCATGAAAAGAAATGCGATCGCATGAAAAACTAAAAAAAAACTTAGAACGTACCAAGTCTCCCTTGTGTTCGTTGTAGATTTGGACCACAGCATCTGCAAATGTTCCAGTGTCCAACGGAACCGCTATGTTCCGCTTGCGGGTTTTGATCCGCGTGCCACTGAAGTAAACAAGAGCAACAATTTCAGATACATGAATAGCCTTAAGACAGTGGTAGTAACAGTTTCCAGTAATTCAAAAATAAACATCTGTAGCAAATCGTGGTTACTAGTCCTCGACAACTCCAACTTACTACCAGAAAAGTTGTGCGAAACTTTAAGTAGACTCAAATATAGACTTCAGCACGTACCCAAGGGTCGGTTTCTCCTTCGAGCTGCAATACAATAATCCACAACCAAAAATCAGAAAGAAATGTACATGTAAAGAGTTTAAATACATCTCAGGTGTTCGAAACAACTAGCGACATACAAAAGGTGATTCAGAGGTGACTAATAACACAACAGAATGGATTAAGCTCATGACATTGAAGCTCCAGAAAAAGTCCATAAAGTAGCAGATAAGCCGTGCATTCCCACAACCACTCTTACCATACTGCAAATTGATCTGACTTAAGTCTAGATTACCCTAGGAGCACGAACGTCTGCCAGTCGGTAATCGACGACAGACATGCGGGTTGACAATAGACACCACAGCTAAGCCAAACCTAGATTTGTGGCAATTGTGGGTATACATCCAGAGAGAATTCCAACTTAAACAGAAAAATCACACAATTCAAACGGATCAGAAAAAAGAAGACCCTATGCGGGATCCGGGCCACTTCAAATCAAACTCGAATATCGACCAAAAGCCTACACTCCAGTCCGCTTCTAAACAAATCTTTTGTAACGGTACTCATCATCACTCAAATCTGAAAAAAAAAAAAAACAAAACAAAACAAAACAAAACAAAACAAAACGTAACGAAACTAAAAAGGGACATACGCAATCACTTACACAAACCTAACCAATCAACAAAAAAATTACGTCCTAATCAACCCGAGCGACGCCCGAAACCCAACTCCACTCAACAAGACCAGATCCACGAACCAAACTCACCAATACCCACAAACCAATCAATACAAGACAAAAAAAATGGATACAAGAAGGAAAGATCCTAACCAACCCGAAGCGAGCATTCAACCCTCGAGCATGCAAAAACCCAATAGCAAGCAAGACAGCAGGCGAACGAAACGAAATCACACGAGGTTCCAGCTCACAAACCTCATAAACTAAGGCGGGCGTACACGAGGGTGATGAAAAGGGGAGAGGCGCTGGAGGAGGGAGCCTGCGCTGGGAAGAGAATGCGATGCGCGTTCGCTGATGAGGCGGCAGCAGCAGCAACAGTAGGGCGAGGAGGCGCAGACGAAGGCGCAGCAGCAGCGAGGGGAAGAAGAAGAAAACCTAGGGGGGAGCCCAGCTTGAAGAAGAAGAAAACGGAGGCGTCGCGAGCGAGAAGGGGGACTGGAGGCGCGACACGGCCTGATTATTGTGCAAGCGCACCGCGAGTGCGGGGGGAGGGAGGGAGTGGCGCGGCGAACCCCGCGGTGAATGGGGCGGGTAACTGCGCGGCCTCGCCAGCGCACGATGGTGGAAAGGGACAGGGATGAGGAGTTTGGCTCTCATTTGTGTGGGTGGAAGACTTGTTCTCCTCCATCTTGCTCACAACTCGTTTCTATTTTTGTACACTTTCAATAAGATATTTTTCCTGATCAAGTGAGAATTAGATGAGTGTACATTCTTAAAACTACATCTCTCTCTCTCTCTCTCTATACATATATATATTTGTTTGTTCGTTTGTTTGTGAATAAATGTGAATACAAGAATTTTGATTGCTAGTGATTTGTAGAGAAAAGAGATAGTTGTAATTTAAGTAATTTTTACTTTTTTCTTTTTTATTACTCTTGAAACTTATGTTTTTAAAGTGAAAGTAACTATTTTTTTGTCAGCTTGCATTTTGAAACTCAACTCTTGATAATTTCATGTTTGTATGATTGGTGTGGAGTTTAACTAGCTGCTGCTCTTTTGGTTTTTGAATGTTTCGTCTTTCACAATTTGTCTTTTAACTTTTTCTGCAATCTTGAGGTACAAAATTTGGAAGTTCTTATGTTGTTTAAAAATTTGATAAGGAAATCAAATGTTACAAACGTAATTAGAGCAAGGTTGTTTTTAATCTTTTAAATATAGACGTCAACTCTTTAAAAATAAAAATGAACATCTCCACCTTTGAAGTTTGAGTAATTCAATTTGAGGCATGCCCTATTAACGATTTTTTGACGATTAAATTATGTATAATATGTGTAGGTTTTGAAGGATCTCAAATATTCTAGGTTAAAAAATATTGATTTTGGCACATTTGAAATACAATTAAGTGAAGCACATTTTTATATTTTATATTTTTTATTTGTTTGTTATTAAGTTTTATTCTTCTTTAAGTTGGTCCAGATTTTGTTTTTATTGCAATGATGAGTATGAATGTAAAGATATAAGGACAATAGAGCTTATAACATTCTTTGTTTTATTTCAAAAAAAAAACAATTCTAAAACATGCCTTCTAATATTAATAAAAACAACAAAGTTGCATTAGAAAAGTAAAATTTGATGTAATGTAGCAATTTCGTATAGATAGATTTCATGCACATTAAATAAAAAATAATGTTTTATAAGCCACTTTTGGTAACATTTCAAACTTGCAAATTATGTTACAATATTATGACATAAAATCAAGAAAATAAAATACATTAGACTTTTATACTGAGATATTTGTTTTATGGGCCTGTAAAGTTTAAAGTAGAAATTTCTTAATCAAATTAAGATCCATTTTAAATCAAACTACGAAATACTAAATACATCACATATCTTCATGCACGCAATTAGTTTTCTATACTACTGTTGAAATGCGAGAAAAATAAAAATAAAAAACAAACAAACAAAAAGAGTAATTTTCACCATAACATCACGTCCTTTTCAACATAAATTTTGTTGTGCAGAATCACTGAGTCGGCCGACACAGCTTCGCCATCCTGGTTCCGGTGCCATGTCCAAGTAGCAGTTGTGCGGTTCTTGATGTCCAACAATCCAAAGCCGAAGCTGGATTCACGGAAAGCTGAGTAATGAGGTTGTGGCTCCGAGAATCTTACACAGCACAAACAGAGTCACAACTCATCAGATGAGAATTGCCGACCTGCTTAATCTGAACTGCAACTGCACCATACTAAGAACCATCAGTGTGGAATGGAACTAACAGTGCTATAATAGTCTGAGAAAGGGCCACATTCGAAGAATAAAGACTCACCCTATAGCTAGGCCTTCAATATTGCCACCATCACCAACTGTAATGTAAGTTGGAGATGCCGGGTTTACTTCGGGAATGCAGGCACCGTTAGTTATGTTGTATTTGATGTTGGACACCGGGAACTGCATTAAAAACCCAGAATGAGAATAATTAGACTTAAGAGCTTTTCCAGAGAAAAATCAGCTTAGGAATCTGCAGCTGTCAATGGAACCCAGCTTCAGTTGTGAGTCATGAAGTTGATCTGAACTGAAGTATACTTAGCTCAGTCTCTTCTGGGTACGTGAAGGAAATCGGCAATAGACCACACCATGCAGAGTAGGAACTCACAGTTCGTTCGTAGGCGTGAACATGGCCAGCAAATACAATGTCCACTTTGGCAGCTACAATGAATGGCTCGAATATCACGCGCATGGTCTCGGCTTCGATGTAGTGGTGTGTGTTGGAATTGTACCACGGCGAGTGCACCAAAACAATGAGCCATGGGGTCACTTTCCTGTCCACTTTCTTCAGCTCTGCTACCAACCAGGAATATTGTGGTGTGTACTTTCCTGCGTCAAGGCAACTCACCTCATTACATTGGAGAGATCATCAAATTGCTTCTTACATGCACGTTGAAAAAGCAAGTCAAATGGCTGAAAAGTTGCATCTTGAGGGTGGAGATAAATACCGTAAGCAGAGTAGGATGAGAGGACGATGATATGGACTGGTCCACGCTTGATGGCATACCATTGGGGTGAGGAGCTGCTGGATGCGTCGTGAGGTGTAGGGAATCGATGATTGAAGGGTTTGAATGGAGTAATTTCTCCCTGAACAACAACAACCACACGAATGTGAGCTTCACTGCTCCGTGAATGAGATAATCCGTCAAGCTGCCAAACGTGGAACTCACTACACATGTTGTAGTTGATGTTATGATTGGTGTTGTGACTAAGAGGACAGTGCATGGTAATACTTACGATGTGAGGGAGAAAATCAATCTCGTGGTTCCCTGTTGTCCATATCCATGGCTGATAGGCCGCACTGCGTTCAACGAATCGGCTCCATGTGTCAAAACGGACTTGATAGTGAAATGGGTAAGTGTCCTGGTAAGCTAGGTCGCCGACGAAAAGAACTGTCTGGCCGTAACTCTTCAAGTAATGCTCCACTGTGGTAGCTGAATCAAACGTCTGACCCAAGTCCCCTGAATAAATAGATGATGGCCAAATGAGTTTGTGGAGAGGAGCCGAATGAGATCTTCACAGAGTTAACATGCATTGTTCTTATGTGAAACTGAAGAGGGAAATTCGAACTCACCTATAACTCCAAAAGCGTAGGGTGTGTCTGGTCCAGGAGCAGGAGGAGTTGTGAAAAAAAACTCACGGGCACCTTCCTCCTCTTCCCCAACTTTGTAGAAATACTTGGTGTTGAACTGCAGCACAGCAGAGCCGCAAATAACCAAGTTTAAATGGACAAGCGGAAGCATAATCACCGGAAGAGCTCGCATGATGAAATCCCGTCGTTCTTAAGTGAGAAATCAGCCCTAGTAGTTCTTTAGATTTTCAAGCGACCAATACTGGCTCAGAAGATTCACTGTAATGCTTTTGGCTAGCTTTTCATAGTGAAGGAAATAGCAGGAAAAGTCAATACCTCCAAGTCGGAAATAACCACATGGTGAATGAAACCAGATGTATAGTTGTGAAACGTGTACTGAGTGGTGTATCCCGTGACCACCGAAGGGTATTTCCCTCGGACGGTGCCATAACGGACCTTCGGCATGGCCAATTTGGATGTGACGAAAGACACAATGACGGCTTTGCCATCGTAATCTCCTTGCGTCAGATGAACCTGTCAAATTTATCTCACCATGCCTTCAAATTTCATTTTAATGTACTATACCGTTGTAATGTTGTAGGACCAGACTGTCTAAACAAATCTTTCACTCCCCGAAAGTAAACACCAGGCAAAGAGTTATCATCAACGCATTCTTCACATCTGAAATGTTCTAAATAATCAAGTAGCTTTGCTAGCATCACCACTGAAGTAAAGGAATGGTTGTATGGTCGTATGATTGTATGTCCAGGCCCTTCACTAGCAATTTGTCTCAATGGATTATTAGGTTATATGCTGCTGTTATCTACTTACTTCGCCTCCAAGCTACAGAATATTTCCACAGCATATACGATCGGAAGAACGTCAGAGGCGATGCATCTCAGTAGCATAGCCCCTGTGACACCTTGATCCCCATTTTCTCTGAATAGGCAGGTTTTAGTATTTTAGCTTAATTCTGGAGAAATGTTCAGAGCCTACAATGAATCCCTACTGTACATTTTAAGTTCGTTCCAGCGGTCTTAGCTCTCGGACAATGTTCTAGTTACTGTGGGCAATGTAACAAGAACATCGATTCCTCATGTTTAGTGTTCCTCGACTATTTCTAACATAGTGGTGAAGAAAATAGAGCTGTTCGCATCACACCATCCCGACCCTAAACCACAAAATTGTCCATTGCTAAATTTTGATGCATTAAATGATTAAAATATGTCACGAGACGCCACTGGACAAATAAAGATCCTGCAAAACATCATGTGCGGAGAAAATTTCTGCACGAATTAACCCTCCAATCCGTTGTTGAGAAGAATCTAATCAAGCATGAGGGTTATTTCGAGTTGCCCAATTCTGAATAACCGGTACTAACGCACTCCCCTTTCTCTGACGTACAGAACGGTTCACCCTGATACCCCAAAAAACCGACCATTCGCTGAAAGATAACGGGGCTGAAACTGTGCAATCACGGTATACCTGCTGTGGTGGATTCTCGCCCACCGGCTTAGCGAAGTATGAAGAATTGTACGGCATGTCTATGCCTCGTTGACTTAATCGCCTCGCATACCGGCTGGTGCAACCCGCAGATTCTCCCGAAACTGATCCCACCACCGCCAGTGTCACCACCATCACCACAACCATCGCCATCCAAATCCTAAACATGTGATGCATCATCTTCCTTCTTCTTCTCCTGTACAAACTTTTCCTCTCCATGCAGGATAACAGTACAGAGCGCACAGCATCGACTAACAACGACGAACCATCAAAAACCACTCTTGAGAGCTGAAGAATTAGGGTTTATGTGGAATTCGACGTAACACCGAATCCGAGTGAGAGAGGTTAGAGGAGCTCCAAATGTGCGCACAAGTTGTGAAGCTCCGACTGGTGCTTCCTTCACGGTTCCTTCTTGCTAAAATTGCTAACTTTGAGCCACCGCAAGGTTTCCATCTCGCAGCTTTTTTCTCAGTTAATTGGAAGGAATCCAAGTTGCGTTTTTCATGCCTGTTGACTGAGTTGACATTTAAGGAATTTAGGATTGCGTTCAAAATTGTAGTGTAGAGAGAGAATTTTTGTGATTAGCTAGTAGGGGATTAGAACAAATGTGGAATGAAAAGGTTTTTTAGTTCTAAAAAGTGATTTTACAGAATATTTGTAGTTGTGGGATAGACTGTAGTTGTTAGGGCTGTAGTGCTTTGTAGAACAGTGTCCGCGAAACCACCCAACTCAATCCACTGGCTTCTCCATCGTGGGCCGTCGGATCGAAGCTGCCGCTCAGATTCAATCTCAACCTCTGATTCAATTTTTGGGAACGAAGGGAGGGAGCGTATGGGAACCAGCGGGGCGGGCAAGTTAGAGGACGGGCAGGCTGGAGAGCGGGCAGGTTGGAAACGAATTACAACCCATTTCTCATTGGGCCCACACTGATCCACGTTCACATGGGTGCTGAAGTTTGTCAATCCCTATTTTCAACCATCACTCTTGATTCAATTTATTTTTTTATTTTTTTATTTTTTTTTTCATACACAAAAACATTCAATATACATGGTAATATTTTTTCCAAGAAGAATTTTTACAACTCAAAAATATTACTCATTAATTTTTTCTCAGACACAGCTATTTTACAAACAAAGACTCATCATTTATTACTTTCTTTGTGCAAGAAATAAATTATTGATTGGCTACATTTTCGTTTATCTCGTTTTGTGATAAATTTTTTATTTACAAATAATATATCAGAAATATTGTAAAAAATTATCATGTATAAATAAAAAAATATTATTTTTTATTTAATTAATTATCTTTCTAAAATATCATTTTGGTTAAGGTTTATTTTATTTTTAATTATTTTGCAAAGCATAGAACATTTTCTACAAGCATTGTGTATCTAAGTAGTTTTATAATTAAAACAAATGCAATAACCATAATAATGTGACAACAAAAACCACTTCTAAAATGAGTCTTTATTATATATTATGGTAAATATCTTATATAAAATATCATCAAATTAAATCAAATCCTTGTATGAAGCACTAAATTTTGCATCCACATTCTTAAAAAAAAATCTAAAATTTTAAAGAATAACTCCACATCTTGATTAACATTGCATCTTTTTTTAACCAATACAACACTATTATCTTCTTTTAAAATTATGTATTGACAATTTTTGCACTCAATTTTTGTGACTAATAAAAAAGCATGTTTAGATTACTTCATTTAAGACATATTTCTTTGCATAGCTTATGTAGTTTCACTTATATATATTTATTTAAAAAACTTTTTGTCTTTATTATAAAACTTTGAGGCTGCTAAGTCTTAGCACTATAAGATTCTTTCTACTATATCCTTATTTATTATTCAAATTTTTTCAGCTTCCAAATCTAAGTTTAGTACTTCTAACTTGTAACACTACCAACCTCTCTTGGTATAGGAATTTATTAGATCTTGATAATACATCCTAAAAGTATTAAGATTGATTTTGTTTTTTTTATTGAACACATCAAATTTTTCTATAATTAAGGCTTCTATCTTATTTTGTGCTCTTAAATTAGTCATTTCAAACAATCTACAAACTTAAATATTATACTTAAGAATTTAAACTCTATTATCTTTTCCATTGTTTGGACCATCATTTGATCCATTATTTAGACCAACATCTGGACCATCACTTGGCTCATCACTTAGACTATTATTACTAGTATCTTTTTTTTGGTTTAAAAAAACCACTTTCTTTATATATTAATAATAAATCTAGTAAATATTAATGATCTATATTATAGCCTAGATATGTTTACATTGATGTATTGTAACATAATAATATGGTAATAGAAAAAAATATGGATTCTATTATAAAAGAACCTAAATAACAATATATATATATAATAAAAAAAATTGAATTATCTTCTTTCTATCTTGAATTCTTATCCTTGCATAAGTTAAACCATCATCCATAATCTTTGTTTCTATTTGTGTGGAAATAATATTTAATTGCATCAATATAATAGGATATGTAGACATATCTTATACAAAGAAGTTTTATTCATAAATAACATCTATTATCATCACCTTGATATAAAGACAAGTTTCATATAAATCTCCCTTTGAATTTTTTGCTAATTTTATTGTCCATCCATATTTATTATCAATAAGCCATTTTTTTCTTTTTATATAATCTTTTGATATCAAATTCATTTCATAACCATGTTCAATCAATGCTACAATTGATTCTTTTAATTCTCCTAATTTTATCAAAGTTTTTGTAGTAGAATTTCATAAATTATTTTAAAAATAATGATCAGAAGCATGAATTATTTTTTTAATATTTATTTAATTATAAATATAATTTATAAAATATCTCCAAAAAAAACTGCATTTCAATCTCTGCATTTGCATTACTTCCCATTATTCTTATTTCTTATGAATTTAATATCATAGTATCTTTTACAGATCGTTGTTTATTTTTATTTTTATTTTTATTGTACCAGTAATAACTTCATAAAATTCAAACTTTTCAATTTCTAGAATTTCACCAAATACAAATTCAAATTTTCTATTTAAAATTTGTTCTTTTAATATCTTTTTCAAATTAATATTTAATTATAATTTATAAATATGAGATTTTTATTTTTATATATATATATATATATATATAGAAATATTCTCTATTATCTCTTCATATATAGAATTTTTTTATTATCATGCTTTGTCTTGCTTTATAGTCTTTTTTAATGGCTTTTAATTATTTTCATCTTTCCTTCATTTTTCTTCTATTATTTCCTTATGATGACTCCTTGAATATGTATGAACTTTAAAAATATTCTTTACAAATACCTTCATTCCATGTATACCAAAGTATGTTTTTATTTTTTTTTCAATTTTTTTAAAGTATATTATACTATCTTTGAAAATAAACAACTCTTTTGTGTAGCACCTCTATTAAATTTCACACTTCCTTCTTAAATAAACTATGAAATTATATCATATGTATCTATATACTATACCTTCTATTAGTCATAATTTTTGTCTTATTTTTACTATTAATGATTGATCTTTCTTTTCAAGTTTAATAAAACTTTAATTTCACGTATGATTTCATGAAATGACTACTTTTTTTCTTTTCTTTTATGTAGGTATTAAAGGTTGAATCATAGATGAAAGATGGATAGTAGGCATTTTTATCTTAGATGCTTATAGTAGTCTTTGAATTTCTACCATATATTTTCTTCTTTTTTTTACAAGAATCCTATTGTCTCTTATATTTCTTTCCAATTTATTGTCAATCCTTCATGTTCTTCTTTATCTTCAAGTAAAATTTCTAACTTCTCTTACAACCCTATATCAATTATTTAAAACAATCTACACTTTATTTAGATCCAATAATTGTCTTTTTTTCTTTGATAAACAAGAATATTTTCTTTAAGACTTTTTTAATAATTCTTTTGCTTAAAGATCTTTTTTAGGCCTTTTAATTCATTCAAAAATTAACTTCTTTGTAATTTGGTTATTAACTTCTAAAATGTATTCATCTTTCAATTCTTGAGAAAATATAAACCTCCAAATGTCTTATAATGGACTTGATGTGATTTCTTATTTTTGGAGAAAAAGCTAATTCAAATAATTGAATCATCTTTTCAAAAACATGCTTCAATTTCATTTTTTAAATATAACACCTTAAATACTTTGTAATATATTTTCTTTAAATTGATCAATTTTTTCTACAATTTCTTACAAAGCTTTATTTGTCATATTCACTTTGAAATCTTCAACTTACTACAAAAATTAAGCAAAGGCTTCAAACGTCCTTGAAAAGTTAGAATCAAAATATATACCTTTTTTTCCATTCGTATCTATATTTATAGCTCTACTTGCAACTCTATGTGAAGCTCCAATTGAAGTACTACCTATAGCTCTTCTTTCAATTCTCTTGCATTTTTTCTCTATAATTCAAATAAAAAAAGGAAGAAAAAAAAATTATCTTATGTTTTTTATATCAAATATATCAAATATGTTGTTTCATGTAAAAAATAACATGAAAATATATTGGGCATTTGACTATAGAAAGATTATAATTTATCTTAAAGTTTAAATTACAACTTAAAATAATAAGTAAAGTATTTAAAAACATCTTTTGGCATCTTTGAACAACCCAAGTAAGCTTAAAATTAACTTAAATACATTCTATAAAACTTAAAAAATCCCATATAAATATTATTCTATTCTAATTAATTTTAAAATTATTCATAAATAATCTTTAATATACTTTAATTAAATTCCAATAAAATTCTGATTGAATCCTAAATAAACTCTAATCAAATATTAAAAAAAATCTAATCAAATTCTAATCAAATCCTAATAAAATCCTATCTAAATCCTAATAAAATCCTATTTAAATCCTAATTAAATTTTTAATCCTAAATCCTAAATTCCTATAAAAAAGTCTAAGTCCTAAAGTATAAACAAATTCTAATGAAATTCTAAATATTAAATCAGTATCAAATCTTAATTAAATTTTAATCAAATTCTAAAAAAATCCTAATCAAATTTTAAATTCTAAATTTTAATCAAATCTTTTTAAAAAAAATTAAAATCATAAATCCTAAACAATCTTTAATCAAATCTTAATTTCTAACGAAATCTTAATCAAATCCTAAAATATTTTTAATAAAACTCTAAACTTTAAATAAATTCTAATAAAATATTAATTTTTTAAAAAAAATTAATCAATTCCTAGAAAAATCTTAATCAAATTCTTATTAGATTATAAAGCAAAATAAAATTCTTAAAAAATAATAATTTAATCATTGATTTCAACTTAAAATTTTCAAATTTTTAAATCTATTAATAAAAAATAAGTACAACAATTTAAAAAAGATCAAACATACCAAATTAAAGATAATACTTATAATCTATTAAGTATTTACCAAATTTTAATTATATTTATTCTTAATTTTTTCTATCTATTTTTTATCCAATTTTTATAACTTATTTTTTCTTAATATGAAAAAATAGTCACTATTTATATCTAATAGAAAAAAATGGTCACTATCTATATACATATTAAATTTTTTTGTCCATTTTTTCTAAACATTGTCCAATATAATTATCACCATTCTAGCCATATTTTTCATAGTTGAGATACTACCACATACTATGAAGGGATACTACTTCCTTTATAATATTTTTTATATGATTTGATAGTTAAATATTTTAATGAATCTACATTTAATATTTTCAATAATAAATCTCTAATATTATCTTTTAATTCATATCTTTATTGATTGATAAGGTCTTTATTATTTCAATCCATATTGTATGCAATGCATTGGAATTCAACAACAAATATGATAATTGATTGTGATTTTTATAAAAAAAAAAGATTTTTGACCATTCCTCCTATTTTTAATCACTTTCTCCAAATATGATCATAAACACTTCTAAGATTGAATTCAGATCATATATAAGTTATAAATTAATTTCTATTAAAATTCAAACCAAGAAAGAATACTTCTTTATATAAGTATATCTATGAATTCAACTTGTATAGACTTATTTGAGAATTATACTTCTCTAGCCACAATAATTTTGAAATTGTTGTATTTGAAGGAGATTTAATTACATTAAATATTATTAAATTATTATGATATTTATTTTTTATATTTTAAAAAATAATTTCAAAGATAACATCTCTAAAAATTATCAAATAACCATCAATAACTTCTATATGTACAGATTTAGTTTTTTTGATCAAGAATATTTTTTATTTTATTAATAAAGTCTTTCTCTATAAAAATAAGTTGAAGTTCTTGAATCGTATAAAGCAAAGTATTTGCAATTTTTTGATTTTAAACAAACTCCTATTATTTAAAAAGGTGAGAAATTAAAAAAAAATAAAAATCTTTATTAGATATTGTACAAGATTCTAGCCACATTGTATTATATTTTAGCCATCTTTCTTTTCTAATATGAATGTTAATTCTTTAACAATATTTTTTCTTTTATAAATCATTCAAATGCTTTAAAAATTGATAAATGCTAAGTTAAAAAATTTCTAATCAAATTTCATTTTAATCAAATTAGTGTTGTATTTTGTAAATTTTGCTTGAAAATGTACTTGGCATCTAAGTTTAGAAGATAAAATAGAATTTATAATAAGATGATTCTAATAATTCTATTTGAATTCTAAACAAATTCTAATTAAATTATAATAAAGTTAATTGTGAGTGTAAAATTTACTCTTCAATCTAATTGCAAGATGACCTCAATTAAGAGTTGTTTGTAATTGTGGTTTAAAGTAGAAGCAGCAAAAATCATGTCTGGATGTGGTATCTTAATTGCACTGCACATAGAATGTGGTGGAGTATTGACACTGCACTGCACCCACTGTACGGAGCTACATCACTAATGCACTCCATCAAGGATGGGTGCAGTAAGGGTGGGTGCAATATCGCCACTACACTGAACCCAAAGTGAGTTGGAGTAATGGCAGCTTAGTTTGTCCACTGTCCGGGCCTCTCGATCTAACGCACAACACCATATCTGGATTTAGTATCTTAACTATATTTCACACAAAGTGTGGTACAGTATTGATACTATATTGCACCTGCTGTACGGAGCAGCATCTCTAACGCACTTTATCAAGGATGGGTGCAATAAGAGTGAGTGCAGTATCACCACTAAATTGAACAGAAGGTAGGTTGGAACAATGGCTATGTAGTTTATCCACTATCTGGGCCTCTCAGTCTAGTGTACAACACCATGTCTGGATGTAGTATCTTGACTGCACTATGCATAGAGTTAGGTGCAGTATTGACACTCCACTGTACCTTACATGTAAAGTTGCATCTCTAACCCACTCTACTAAAGATGGGTGCAATATTACCACTACACTAAACTCGGTGTGGGTTGGAGTAATGGCTGTATAGTTCAAAATGTAATCTTTCATTCATCTTCTTCTTTGATGGATACTAGATCGGTACCAGATTGTATGGTCTTTATAGTTCTATTTTTGTATAGACCTTAGCTTGATTCAATTGATTGAGGAGTCTAGATATCAAAGGTAGCGAATATCTATTTTTGATGGTGATTTTGTTGAGTCCTCGATAATTGACACACATCTGCAATAATCCATCTTTTTTCTTTACAAACAAAATTGGACTTTCTATTGAAGATTTGGAATGGCATATGAAGTTTTTGGCCAAATTTTCTTCAATATACTCTTTGAGTTCAACAAACTCATTTTGTGATAAACTGTAGATTGGTCCAAATTATGGTTGTTGTCACAGAAACAGAATACAGACTTGATATCTACCAAGAAGTTCAAGAAGAACTGGCAAGAACTAGATTAATCAGATGAATACAAGAACAACACCAAAGAGGTGAGCTAGAGCTCCAAGAGATGTGTTGTCGAGACTGAAGAACTCTTCAACTTTGATTCCAATATATAATCCTATTTAGGAAGCTTCTCAAGCAACTTCTACTAACTAAGAAGCTTCTAGAAGGTTCCAGAGACTTGCTTCTAGAAGGTTCTAGAAACTTATCTCTAGAAGGTTCTAAGGACTATGTCCCTAACATCTTCTACCAACTAAGAAGCTTCTAGAAGGTTCCAAAGACTTGCTTCTAGAAGGTTCTAGAAGCTTGTCTCTAGAAGGTTCTAGAAACTTGTCTCTAGAAGATTCTAGAAGGTTCTAGAAACTTGTCTCTAGAAGGTTCTAAGGACTATGTCCCTAACATCATCCCCTCCTTTAGCTTCGAGGTCTCTGAGAAGCAATGTTGTTGTCAATCAATACCAACGCAAGAAAATGAAGATCTGTCACATAACGTCTGCTATGAACTCCAATTGTTGTTCACAACGTAAGTGGTTCATCGGCCCTTAAAGCCAACGGTAGTGGTCTACTCCTTCAACTTCTGACCAAGCATGAACTTTCGTGTCTTCATTGTGAAATTGTCCTACAAATATGCCTTCTGGTTGACCATCGTAAGCAGGCTCGGACTCAAATACAATCACCAGTGATCGGTTATTTGGTATCCTCCGTCGTCGTCGTGGTGCAGGTGGTTCTTCATTTCAGGGTCGCCTTCGTGAACTAGTTGGTTGAGATAATCTGATTGGCATAGTATCTATCTCTTGGCTATCCATATCAGAAGACCAAACTATGGCTACTGAAAAAATTCTATTTTATCTTGGAGAAAATAACTACATCAACTACAAATTTTGGTAGTGCTCTCCCCCTTTCTTATGTTCTTAGGTGAGCAAGCTTCAGAAAGAAGCTATTGTCGAACCGGCTTAAGTTTATGAGGATGTTGTTGATGAAACTCCTGTATCTTTTGCAGCGCATTGGTGAGATTTTCAGCTAGCTCCCACGTTCGCTCATTAATGTCATAGCCGTACCAATGAACAAGATATTCCAACTTGCCCCACCTTTGTAGAGAATCCAGCACCTTTTCAACCTCGTATTTTTCGTGGTTCTCGATTTCAATACTAGGTGGCGGACATTGCACTCTTCCAAGAAAAGATGACTCTCGATAAGGCTCCAACAAATAAACATGAAAGACTGGATGTACCTTCATAGAAACCGGTAATTCCAGACGGTACGCCACTGGATTGATTTGCTTTTGGATGATAAATGGTCCCAATCTTTGATAGTCCAATTTATCACATGGTCGCTTGGTCTTGATATTCCGTCGAAGAAGCCATGCTTTATCTCCAATTTTGAAAGTAGATGCTTGATTTTGAAATCTATTTGCAGATGCCTTGTAGGATTCTTAGGCGGATTGTAATTGAAGCTTCAATGTATTTTGAAGCTCTGATAGTTGTTTCGCAAATCCTTTAGCTGCTAGATTATTATTTGTTGATGGACTCAATAAATTAAGCTTTGGATGATACCCATAGTTGAAAAAGAATGGTGTGTATTGAGTCGACGCATGGAGGGTGTTGTTATATGCAAACTCAGCTAGCGGTAGATATGTGGTCCAATTGTCTTGCTGATAGTTGATGCTGCATCGTAAGTATTGTTCCAAGACTTGGTTCACCCGTTCCGTTTGACCGTCAGTTTGAGGATGAAAAGCCGAAGAAAGCTTGATATCCACCTTCAGTATCTTAAAGAGAGATCTCCAAAACTTTGATACGAACTAGGTTCCTCAATCTGATACGATATCATCTGGTAGTCCATGATATCGATACACATTATCGAGAAAGAGCCTTGCTGTGACTTCATTGGACGATGTCTTCTTGCAAGGGATAAAGTGTGCCATTTTTGTAAGCCGATCTACCACGACAAAGATGCTGTCAAATGAATTCGATGATGGCAGGTCCGTGATGAAGTCCATAGAAATTGAAGACCATGGTCGACGTGGAATCAGTAATGGCTGTAGGAGTTCATAAGGGCGATGCCAAGGATTCTTGGATCTTGAACAGATGTCGCAGGAGAGGACAAAATCTTTCACATCCTTCCACATTTGGGGCCACCAAAAATCTCGAGAAATAAGCTCCAAGGTCTTGTTGAATCCAAAATGTCCCGCAGTTGGAAAATCGTGGTGAGATTGAAGAACTCGAAGTCGCGCTAGTCCCTTTGGGATATATAATCGCTCTTCAAAATATAAAAGATCTCCCTCTACCTTGAACTTGTCGTCATTGGTACATTGCTTAATATCAATCGCTACTGAATCTTCAATGGTTATGGCACGTACCTGATTCAAGAAGTCAGCATCAATTGGCATAATAGTAGCGCAAAGCTGAAATTGCTCTGGCTTCAACAATGTCGTACATTATTGATCAAACGCTACTTTTCCAGCCTTTGGTACAAGATACGATCTCCTCGATAAGGCATCACATAGTCCTTGCTGCTTTCCAGGTCGATAAGTGATAATAAAATCGAACCTAGATAACAACATACTCTATCGAGCTTGACGTCGATTTAGAACTTGAGCCGACATGAAATATTCCAAATTCTTGTAATCTGTGTATACGATCACTGGATGTGCAGCTCCTTCAAGAAAGTGATGCCATTCTTGGAAAGAATCCACTATAGCAAGAAGTTCCTTATCGTGGATCTCATAGTTGATTTCAAGAGCAGAGAACTTTCGAGAATAAAATGCAATCGGATGGAACTTCTTGTCTTCTCTCATTTGTGAAAGTACAGCTCCCAAAGCAAAATCCGAAGCATCAGTTTCTAAATAGAAGGCCTTTGTAAAGTCTGGATGTACCAAGATTGGAGCCGTAGTAAATGCGGTCTTCAGGTTTTGAAACGCCTTCTTTGCTAGAGGTTCCCATTTTCGCTTATCCTTGCATGTCAACCGAGTGAGAGGAGCAGCAACTTGAGAGTAATTCTTGATAAAGATCCGATAGAAGTTGGCAAAACCAAGAAAGCATTGTACGTCTCTAACCGTCTTCGGAACTTCCCAGGATACGATTGCTTCCACCTTCTTGGGGCCCATCTTCAAGCCTTCCGTAGTCACAACAAATCCCAGAAACTCCATCTCTATTTGGTGAAATAAACACTTCTCCAACTTGGCATATAGTCCTCGCTCGCGTAGTTTCACCAATACCAAACGAACGTGTTTTTCATGCTTTTCCTCATTTTTGGAGAATATCAAAATATCATCCAAATAGATGACAACAAAATCGTCAAGGTACTCTCGAAAAATGTCATTCATCATATGTTGAAAGACCGTTGGAGCATTGGTAAGACCAAAGGGCATGACATTATATTCAAAATGGCCATACCTTGTACGGAACGCTGTCTTCCACTCATCTCCTTCCTTGATTCGTACGAGGTTGTAAGCTCCCCTTAAATCAATATTTGTAAAGATCCTTGTACTTCCAAGTTGTTCTAAGAGACCAGAAATCAAGGGTAACGGGTAACGATTCTTCTATGTTATCTTGTTGAGGCCTCGATAGTCCACGCACATCCGCAACGAGCCATCTTTCTTCTTCACAAATAAGATGGGTGCTCCAGCTGACGATTTTGAATGACGGATGAAGTTCTTGGCTAGATTCTCGTCGATGTACTTCCGCAACTCCGCCAGCTCCATCTGCGATAGATTGTAGATTGGGCCAAAAGGTGGTTGTGCTCCTTCCTGTAAGTCTATGGCGCAATCATATGGTCTGTGTTCCGGTAGCATGTCGGCATTTTTTTTTGAAACACATCTTTAAAATCCTTATATTGCTCCGGTATAGTTATTGTCGAGATCTTCTCCCCGGTAGTTGGAGCCGCATAAATGACAAATGGTGTGCCTCCCTTAGACAATCTTATAAACGCTCTTGCTCCAATAAATAAGGATTTCTCTATTCGGAATTTTCTACTAGGCTTGCTCTTGGATGGTTTTGTGGGAAAGGTCATCTTCCGCAACTTCCAATCTATGGATGGATTATGCTTTTTCAACCAGGAAAGACCAAGAATAACAGGATTTGATGGGGTTCTAATAATATTGAAAATAATATGACTATTATGGTCCTTAAACGTCACTTCTATAGGTTCTGATTCATGGGTGACACTACCAGACAATAAAGGTCGTCCATCTATGACCTCAATGTGAACAGGTTGGGATTTTTGTACTAAAGGGATCTTATGACGCTTTACCAATTCTTCGTCTAAGAAACAAGCAAATACTCCTGAATCTAATAATGCTAAGGTTCTCAGTTTTCGAGGGCCAATAAGCAAAGGGGTTGTAAAACAAAGGGCAGGTTGAGCGGAAAGAAAGGAACCTGATTGTTGTTGCGATATTTCACTGTCAAGCCGCACGGTTCCTATTGTGGCTGGGCATCCTCGTTTTCCTGAATAAACGTGCCTCTAGTCTTGATAATACGTCGATTTTGCTTCTTGGGGCAATTTCCAACTTTGTGGCCTTCTTCACCGCAAAAGAAGCATAGACCTTCTTCCATACGCTGCTTTTTTTCTTATAGAGTAAGAGATTTGACACGTATCGCATCAATTTGCATGTCTTCTACCTCTGAATGTGAATTCATGCTACTTGCCAACATAGTTGGAGTGTGACGAACCGTATGTTGTCTTGAACGTAGGTCTTAGCAATGTTGGAATAGGCGGTAATCGTACTTCACAACTTGGCTAATAGCTTCGTTGAGCGTTTGCGGATCAGGAAGAGTTATCAGCAAATCCTTCACATCATTCCTTAAACCCCAATAGAATTGACTCATCAACGCTTCTTTGTCCCAATTGATGTCGCATGCTAATTGCTTGAAGTCCGATGCATAGATTGATGTAGAACGCATCCCTTATCATAGTGACCGGATCTTTGTTGTAGCCCATCGAACCTTGTCGTGTTCACCAAATGCTTCCGCAAATGCATCCAAAAAGGTTTCAAAGTTATTTAGTATGGACGATCGTTTCTCAAACAAAGGAGCAAACCATGATAGAGCTTGTCCTATAAGTAAGGTTCCAATAAGCCCAACACGTGACTCCTCCGTTGGATAGCGTTCGGGCTGTAAAGCTGTTATTAACTCGATTTGGTTGACGAATCCTCGAAACTTGGAATGTGTACCATCGAACTTGTCCGGAAGGTTAACTCGGGGTTCTTTATGTTGTAGAACTAGCGATGCATGTCGAACCTGAGGTAAAGTTGCTTCTCCAAGTGTAGAAGTTTGAGGCTGGTGTAACCTAGATTGTGCCATCCCAAATGCTCCATCATTATGAAGCCTTGCCACGACTCCTTCAATCTTTGCAGTTCTTTGTGATAACATAGCGAGGGCATTCATGATAGCATCTAACTTGGACTCTGAACTTTCTGTCATACTAATGTCTTGGCCCCCGACCATTCTAAGAAAAGGACAGGAATGACTCTACAAGAAGACAATATTGGTTTAGAGGAGGGTACTCTGTAATCTCTAAAATGCCTTAAGAGCTTCAAGAAAAGGAATAATCCACTCTCTCCAAGAAGAATAAGACTCCAATATTGTAACAAAAGAAGTATTAATTTAGAGGAGGGTAATCCGCAACCTCTAAAGTGCTAATACACTTCCAAGCAGAGGGGTAATCTACACTGTAACAAAGAAGAAACTAGCTCTGATATGTGAGGGGAGTGAAGTCTCGACAAACTGTCACGGACACAGAATACAGACTTGATATCTACCAAGAAGTTCAAGAAGAACTGGCAAGAACTAGATTAATCAGATGAATACAAGAACAACACCAAAGAGGTGAGCTAGAGCTCCAAGAGATGTGTTGTCGAGACTGAAGAACTCTTCAGCCTCGATTCCAATATATACTCCTATTTAGGAAGCTTCTCAAGCAACTTCTACCAACTAGGAAGCTTCTAGAAGGTTCCAGAGACTTGCTTCTAGAAGGTTCTAGAAACTTATCTCTAGAAGGTTCTAAGGACTATGTCCCTAACATCTTCTACCAACTAAGAAGCTTCTAGAAGGTTCCAAAGACTTGCTTCTAGAAGGTTCTAGAAACTTGTGTCTAAAAGGTTTTTAGGACTATGTCATTAACAATTGTAGTCCTTCTTAAAGGTGAATTGAGCAATCATAGGAACGATGTTCCAGAAGAGTATCTGCATTTTTCTTCTCAAATATATCTTGAAAATCTTGATATTGGCTTGGATTACCACTTGAAGTCTTTCTACCAGTAGAAACAAATGCGACATAAATGACACATGGTGATTCTTCTTTTATGGCATGCAAGAAAGCTCTTGTAGCTATAAATATAGATTCAATTGTACTAGACTTATGTCTTTCAACTTGATTAACTATGCTCTTAGTTATACTTTCAAAAAAGTCAAGACTACGAAAAGTCCAATCTATTTTAGGGTTATATTTTTTTAGCTATGATAAACCTAAAATAACTAGATTAGAAGGAGATCTAATGATATTAAATATTAAAAAGCTACTATAACCATTAGTTGCTATTTTTATAGGAAGGATTTTGTGAGTAATATCTCCTGAAGACAACGAACGATCATATATGACTTCTACATGAACAAGTTTAGTTTTCTTCATTAAAAATATGCTATGTCTTTTAGCAAATTTTTCATCTAAGAAACATGCTAAAGCTCTTGAATCTAAAAAGCAAAGGCTTTGTGATGTTTATGTCTTAGAATAATATTTATCGTAAAATATGGAGAAGGTTCTGAGGAGAGGATAGGACCTTCACTAGGCATTGTACAAGGTTCCATCCACACGATTCTTCTTGTAGCTGGATAAATTTGTTTTTCGACATACTATCTTCTTTGATTGTCGTACTCTTCATTTTATAGTTGCATCGCTTCTTTGGGCAATATTGAGCAGTGTGCTTATGTTCTTTATAATATTAGTACAATCCTTCTTGACATTGACAAGTCTTTTTTTGCTTAGTAAGATGTATGAAACGTACCACATTAGTTTACATATCCTTTACTTCCGAATGTATGTATTGTAGAGATGTTGGTATTACTATTGAATTTTAGTAATGTTGAGGTCGACTTGTATAGTTCTCAGATTAAAATTCAAAAAGATGATTGTTGTACTTCACAACAAAGTCAATTGCTTGACTCAATTTTTGAAGATCAAATAAGTTGAGTATTAATTTTTTTACCTCATATTGTAATCCATAAAGAAATTAGCTAACAAATGCAATATCATCCTACTTGAATTAATTGAAAGTTGTCAAAATTGTGAAGCATACGATATTACTCATCGATTACCTTGTCAAAAAATATGGATCTTGTTGGTTGTAACTCGAATTGCATCATGTTTTCCATACATGGATCAAAACTTTGTCAAAAAAGCCTCTAGATTATCGAATATTGGATCTTGTTGTTTAAGAAAAGATGAAAACTATGATAATGTCGAATTTGAAAGAAGCGTATCAATGAATCTAACTTACGATCTTGGAGTTGGATAGCTTTGGGGTTGAAGTTCAATCATAAGTTGTACTTGATTGATAATTCCTCTAAACTTTGATCCGATACCATTAAACTTCTCGAATAGGATAATTCTAAGTTCTCTAATCTTGGATGTGCATTCCACCATAGGAGAAGGAACATGATTTGGTGCAGATGTTGAAGCAGCTCCAATCATTTCTATATCTTTACTTCTTGCCAATCTTATTGCTCTTTGTCGTGATAAATTGAGTTGATGCATTGTAAGCATTAACTCTCTCAATTGCTCATACATTTGTGCCATCGCACTCTTTGTTTCAGCAAGTTCAGCCATGATAACACTTAGAAAAGAGAAGATGTCTAATATTGCTTAAGACAAATAAAAGATGGGACTTGAGAACAAAGAAAATACTAAGGACAATATCAGTTTAGAAGAGGGTAATCCATAACTTCTAATATGCTTATGTCTTTTCAAGAAAAAGAGGTAATCCACTCTGTGAGTGGATTTTTCTCTCCTCACTTAAATTTGATTTAATTAGATCATAATTTACATCACAGCTCAATACTAAGTAATATGGAAATGCTAATCATCTATAAGATAGAAAAACCAAAATGAGGTAATAATCAAGATTAATCCATAATTTAGGTACTAAGGGATGTGATTAGAGGGTGATTAAGGAAGAAAAACTTATTTAGAGTATGTTTCATGGACATACTCATAATTACATATACAAATATGTAGAAGTAAGTAAGTAAATAAATAAAAGTTAATTCTATAGTATTTTATATGGAAGCTTCCTAAAAGCTTCATAGATGCTACTTTAACTTCATAAGTGTCTTTAATTGACTTCTTGGATTAGAATCGTGATCAACAAGTTGGCCATGTGCCACACATATTGTTAGCTTGAAGACCAAGCTAATTATGTGGTCCATATGTAAAAAAAACTTGCCTTATAAGCTAAGGCATATGTCCTTCAAAGTCAACACATATTGGAGGTCTTATAGAACGTTGTCACATTGTCGTATTACGTGCTTTCCTGCTCAAGAACACACCGGGCGTCTAGCTGTAGAAGGTAGTATAGAGATTTGCTAATATTCAAGCAGTCTATCGGTTTTTGATTGTTGGAATATAAATGATTTCAAGAATATACCGTAAATCTATACGGATGTCCTTCAACTGCTCGCCGAAATCTTTTTTGTCCCAGCCGGTAAGTTTCTAGATGTTACAAAGAACCCCAAACAACCCAATCTGCTAATCTCCGATACCGCTTTATACTCACGACCTTGTATCCACTCAATGCCTTGTTAGATTAACCCAAAAATTTTCATTCACTCCGCATATTCAATCCTATAGACACCCTTTTAATTCTTCAATCATAGACGTAACTTCGATTTCACAAAACAGTCAAGAGTAATCACACCCACTTTATTAAAACCTTGATTCACTAGTATAATACTGACTTTCAGTAACGATTGCCTCAATCTTCACAAAATCCTATGAAAAAAAAATTCCAAATCTCTGTCATTTCTTTCCCCCCCCCAAAGCATGAAGCTAGCTCTCCAACCCTTAAAAACCCCTATTCTCCTCCCTTCATTTCTTAACCTATCCTCTCCTTCAACCCTAATTCTCCTCTCTTTCAAACCCTAGCTTCTAAATTTCTTCAATCTTCCATCTTGGATCCTAAATTAGCTCCGCCGTTAGAGCTTTCTCCTCTATTTTTTGCCTTTTAAAAGGTTCTTTTTCTGGAAACAACGTTCCCTGAAACGACACAAAGAATAAAAAAGCTTGAAATGGAATCGAAACCCCAGTAATTGGGACCACATTGAATCGCCCGACCAAATCAAGTCTCGTATTGGCTAAGAGGCCCATAGTAAGACGTGAATGTTCCTATAATTGGATCAAATTGGTCCTTCGCATCAGGCTTGCTTAGTCATCAATTTAGTCCTTTTTATTCTGTTGACTCCCACTATTGGACTCAAACGGAGCATTTCGTTACTAGTAAGTATGCCCTGACTGACTGTGACGTGGTGTCAGAACTCGTTCCTGAATATTGGCACTGGAATCGGTCATTGCTCCCAATATTCGAGGTAACAGAACATTAATAAAAGTCCCCTTTCTTTATATTTTCACGGTATACTCGTGTTACAACATGACATCCACCCCCTTTGAACCTGTGCATCCTCCGGTATGGACCAATTAATCCAATTGCTGTTTGATTTATAATGTATTCTCTATGTCTTTGTCCAATTTGTCTTCGTCACCTTCATTATCCAAATCACTTTCATCTTCTTGCTGCATACCTAACTTGCATAATTCTCTTTCAATATTATATAATCTTTTTCTTTCTTTTCTTTTAAAATCATCAACTTTCTTATACATAATATTTCCATTCTCCAAAATACCAATAAAACTCGCATCAAAGATACCTTCATCTCGCGAGAGTACCTCCTCTTTTGTACCTCCATAATCTTGCTTTATAGTGGTACCTCCCCAAAATCCTTAAATCCTTCAACAATCTTTGGCAATGGTTTTTTCCTCAACCTATCTCGATTCCGTTCATAGTTAGGAGGTACTCTTAGAAATTGTACAGCTTTCCTCTCATCTTCGCTACGTACCCTTGTTTAAGCAGAACCATCGTCAAGTACTTTTGTTTCCATCCGTGTTGCCGTAATATAAGGTTGTCCTAAAATCAACGGATAAGACGTTGTATCTTGAACAAAGAAATGTTGCTCCGTCGCAACATCTCCAATCCGAATTTTGACATCTGGACAAGCTCCATATAATTCGCCCCGTGTGTTATTAGCTGCTCGTATTGTCCATCCATGTTCCATATCAATTGGCCATTTTTGCTTCTTATAAAGATCATTAGACATGAGATTTATTTCAGAACCATGGTCGATTAAAGCAACAATTGGTTCTTCTATATCTCCAATACCTCAGTAGTTGTCCTTGCCTAATGCTTTCGAGTATAATGGCTCAAAGTTTCCATTTTCTTATCACTATAATCTTCGAAATATACTCGTTGATTATACCCATTCTTTTCATTTGTTGGTTGCTTGTAACCAATATCAACCTCTTCTTCATCTTTATATATTCTTGCATCAATAGCATGACTCATTCCAGTTTTGCCCATTAATTACCTCTTTCGCTTAATGCTGTCAATGATAACATCATGAAACTCCTTCTTTGCAATTTCTAAAACTTCTTTCAATGTGAATTCCACCTTAGCTTTTAATATACGTTCTTCCAACACCCCTTTCAAATTTGTTGCCGCTTCAATGTCAGAAAGTAGCTTATAAGCAATTGATTTGCCTTTATCTTTTGTTTCCCTTGTTTTTTCTTCCAATGATGCTGAGGTTTCCTTTACAGGAAATTCTTGTGAAGCTGCCTCCCGAGCCTTGTCTCCTCGAGTTTGCCTCTTAGAAGAATTTCCTTCTCTCGTATCATCAAAATTTCCTCGTCTCTTTTCTTCCATCAAAGCTTCATGTTGGCTCTTAGCAATATATGCATGAACTGAAAGAGACTCCAGAGGATCCTCCCGACCTGTTATACCTCATATTGTAGCTGCAGTCCTCAATAACGCTTCTCGAGGTAATTTCCCTTCTTGTATTATAAAAATGGTAGAACCCAAAACTCACTAGTTTTCGTACTTCCACCAAGGTCATCATCTACTCTAGCACCATAACTTGTACTTTCTCGTGCTGCTGTTTCATGCTCTTTTAAGTAATCTTGAACCAATGTTTTCATTCTTCGCTTGCCAAAATTGGTTTGAAGAAGATCCTCCCTATCTTTTAATGCTATCTTCCCATCTTTCTAGCAAATAATTCCTTGTCGTATCATATTATTAAATTCATTGCAATCTTTCTTAGTGTGTGAAGTGTCATCACACCAAATGCATCTTTGTATATATCCTTGTTTTGAAACATTCTTCAAATTATTTGTAGAAGTATTCTCTTCAAGTCTTGCCAATTTGATTTGAAGATCTCGTATTCCTCGTATAATTTCTTCTATCCCCATATCTGCTTTTTTTGATAAGGATGTCGAAGGTTGAACTGTAGGCATTGTTGGTGGTATTGTATGTATTGGAGTTTTGGGTGCTTGTACTGTTTTCGGAATATTACTCCTATCCTTCCTCCTTTCTCTTTTTGTAAGCAACCCCACCGTATCTTCAACGTTCTTCCACTTTGTTGTCAATCCTTCATCTTCTTCTTTGTCTTCAAGAAGGAGTTCTAATTTTCCTTGTAATTCTCCATCAGCAGCTTGAAGAAATAGATCAACTTTGTTCGGCTCCAATGTCAATTTTTCTACCTTCGATAATTGAGAGTACTGCCTTTCAAATTTCCTTAGTAGCTCTGTTGCTTGTAAATTCTTATTAGGCCGTTCAATCTATTTCAGAAACAGCTTCTTAGTAACGCGATCAGCATCTTCCAAGAAATATTCGTCTTTCAATGCATGTGAAAAAACCTTCCATGAATTCTCATAATGATCTGTAATTGATGTAATATGGTCTGTTATCTCTAGTATCGTAGCAAGTCCAAATAATTCAACCATTTTCTTCTCAAAAACCCGATTTAATTTCATTTCACGAACATAACATCTTAAATACCTTGAAATATTCCTTCCATCAAATTGATCAATTTTATTGACCACTCCTTGCAATGCTTTGGTTGCCAAAGCTTTCTTTTGATCATTGCTTTGTTATTGCTGCATTGATAATGAGAAGGCTTGAAACATACTAGCAATAGACGAATCCATGTGCATACCTTGTCCTTTAGAAGAACCCCCACCAGAAACTCCTCCCAAAGATCCTTCAAAATTTTTATTTTCGTTCTACATAAAAATAAAAATAAAATCAAATTAAATCCAATACCTTCCACCTCAAGCTTTCACGTCGGGTTCACCACTTATGTTGTATTACGTGCTTTCCTGCTCTAGAACGCACTGGACATCTGGTTGTAGAAGGTAGTATGGAGATTAGCTAATATTCAAGCAGTCTATCGGTTTTTGACTCTTGGAATATAAACGATTGCAAGAATATATCATAAATCTATACGGACGTCCTTCGACTGCTTGCCGAAATCCTTTTTTGCCCTAGCTAGTAGGTTTCTAGATATTACAAAAAACCCCAAACAACCCAATCTGTTATCACCGATACGGCTTTATACTCCCGACCTTGTATCCACTGACTCTCTGTCACGGACATACATATAATTACCTATATGAATAGATAAAAGTATGTAAAAGTAGGTTAATTGTGTAATATCTTCTAGAGAAGCTTCTTAGAAGCTTCATAGACGCTGTTTTGACTTTATAGGAGTCTATAGTTGACTTTTAGGTTAGAAACTTGGTCAACAAGTTAGCCATGTGCCACGCATGTTGGAAGCTTAAAGAACAAGCTAACTACGTGGTCCATCCATAGAAAACTTGCCTTGCAAGCAAAGGCATGTGGCCTAGAAAGTCAACATATATTGGAGGTCTTATAGAACATCGCCACGTGGCTTCTAGTTAGATAGTATATATAGAGGCAAGAGTGAAGCCCTCTTCACTCTTGTCAACTCCTTTCTTGCTTCTAGTCTAGTTTCAAGGGTCTCTAGTTTTCTTGTATTTTGGCAATAGCCATTCCAGTTTCTTTCTTAATATACATATTTCTATTTTGTCCTATTTCTTTTTGAGAAAAGTCTCACTTACTCTTTAGCTTTCATCGAGTTCTTGTCCCTGACAGATTGACAAGAGTACATTTACAATATCAGAGCTTTGTCTTTTCTTGATTAAGAGTGGATTACCCCTTTTTCTTGATAAGACATAAGCGCATTAGAAGTTGCGGATTACCCTCTTTTAAACTGATATTGTTCTTAGTATTTTCTTTGTTATCAATTCCTCTCTTCTATTTGTTTTGAGCGTTGTTAGACATCTTCTCTTTTCTAAGTGCTACTATGGCAGAGCTTGTTGAAATGAAGAGTGCAATGGCACAGATGCAAGAACAATTGAGGGAGTTAATGCTTGCGATGCATCAACTCAATTTACCACCACAAGGAGCAACAAGAATGGTAGGAAGTGAAGATATAGAGATGATTGGGGCTGCTTCAACATCTGCACCAAACCATGTCCCTTCTCCCAGAATGGAACACCCTTCGAGTGTTAGAGAACCGAGAGTTGCCTTGCCCGAGAAGTTTGATGGTACCAGATCCAAGTTTCGAGGATTCATCAATCAGGTCCAACTAGTGATTGAACTTCAACCCCAGAGCTATCCAACTCCAGGGTCACAAGTAAGATTCATTGGTACACTTCTTTCAGGTTCAACATTGTCATGGTTTTCATCTTTTCTTGAACGACGAGATCCAATATTGGATAATCTGGAGGCTTTTTTGGCGGAGTTTCGATCCATGTTTGGAGAACATGATGCAATTCGTGTTGCAACCAACAAGATCCGTGTTTTGCGACAAGGCAATCGATCAGTAACATTATATGCTTCACAATTTTGACAACTTGCAACTGATATCAAGTGGGATGATGCCGCACTTGTGAGTCAATTTCTCTACGGATTACAATATGAGGTAAAGAAATTGATGCTTAATTTACCTGATCCTCAAACATTGAGTCAAGCAATTGACTTTGCTGTGAAGTGCGACAATCGACTTTTTGAATTTCGATCCGAGAGTCGCACAAGTGGGCCTCAACGTTACTACAATTCAATGGCAACACCGACGTCTCCTCAACACATACCTTCGGAAGTAGAAGATATGCAAATTGATGCGGTACGTTTCAAACCTCTTACTGAGTAAGAAAAGTCTCGTCGTCGACAAGAAGGATTGTGCTTATATTGTGGAGAACCTAAGCACACTGCTCAACATTGTCCAAAGAAGCGACGTAACTACAAAATGAAGAGTACGGCTGTCAAAGAAGACAGTATGTCGGAAAACGAGTACGTCCAGCTACAATAGGGACCGTGCGGCTGGAATCGTGTACAACTTCTAATAAAGGTCCTATCCTCTCCTCAAAACCATCTCCTTGTTTTATAATAGATGTGCGTTTAGGACCTAATAATTACAAAGCCTCTGCCTTGGTAGATTCAGGAGCCTCATCTTGTTTTTTAGATGAAGAATTTGCTAGATGTCATAGAATATCATTAATACAAAAAACTAAACCTGTACACGTAGAAGTCATAGATGGTCGTCCGTTGTCTTCTGGAGATGTAACTCACGAAACACTTCCTGTAGATGTAGTAATAAATGGTCATAGTAGTTGCGTAATTTTTAATATAATTAGATCTCCCTCTAATCCAGTAATTTTAGGCTTATCATGGTTAGAAAAGTATAATCCTCGAATAGATTGGATTTCTCGTAAACTTGATTTTCCTCAGAGCATTAGTAACAGTTCTATTAACCAAGTAAAAAACCATGAGTCTAGTATAGTAAAACTCACACCTATAGGTGCAAAAGCATTTATACACGCAGCAAAAGAAGGATCAACTTTTGCTATTTATGCTGCACCTATTTTTGAAAGCGTAAAGACTTCAAGTGGCATTCCAAGTCAATATCAGGATTATCAAGACGTTTTTGAGAAAAAGAATGCAGATATTCTTCCTGAGCATCGCCCATACGATTGTTCAATCGATCTCAAGGAAGGAACTCAGCCACCATTTGGACCAATTTACAGTTTATCGCAAGATGAGTTGGCTGAACTCAAGACATATATTGACGAGAATTTAGCGAAGAATTTCATACGCCATTCAAAATCTCCAGCAGGAGCTCCAATTTTATTCGTAAAGAAAAAAGATGGATCTTTACGAATGTGTGTTGACTATCGAGGACTCAACAAGATCACAATCAAGAACAGGTATCCATTACCTTTGATATCAGGACTCCTTGACCAGTTAAATCAAGCTAAGATCTATACAAAAATAGATCTAAGAGGAGCATATAATCTAGTACGGATCAAAGAAGGAGATGAATGGAAGATTGCGTTTCGAACCAGGTACGGGCATTTTGAATATAATGTCATGCCTTTTGGACTCACGAATGCACCAGCTGCTTTTCAACATCTCATGAATGATGTATTTCGTGAATTCTTAGACAATTTTGTCGTCTGCTACCTAGACGATATCCTGATTTATTCTAAGAATGTTGAAGAACATGAAATACATGTTCGTCAAGTATTACAAAAACTCAGAGATGCAGGATTGTACGCCAAGATGGAAAAGTGTGTATTTCACACTACTCAAGTTGACTTTTTAGGATACATCATTTCAAATGATGGTCTTATGATGGATTCTAAGAAAGTCCAAACAATCATGGATTGGAAGATCCCAAAGACTGTGAGAGATGTCCAATGTTTCTTGGGATTTGCCAATTACTATCGGATCTTCATCAAAGACTTCTCACGAGTTGCAGCTCCACTTACACGCTTGACTAGTAAAGATAAATTCCAATGGAATCAAGAAGCGGAAGCAGCATTTGAAGCCTTGAAGACATCGTTTGTCTCTGCACCAGTCTTATATCGTGTTGATTTTTCCAAGGCATTTTTTATGGAAACAGACGCATCGGATTTTGCCTTGGGTGCAGTTTTATCACAAATGGGAACAGATGACAAACTTCATCCGATAGCTTTTCATTCAAGAAAATTCTCAGCAGTCGAGATCAATTATGAGATCCACGATAAAGAACTTCTTGCAATCGTGGATTCCTTTCAAGAATGGCGTCATTATCTAGAAGGTGCTTCTAGTCCAGTCACTGTGTATACAGATCACAAGAACCTCGAGTATTTCATGTCAGCACGCGTGTTGAATCGTCGTCAAGCTCGTTGGAGTATGTCTTTGTCAAGATTCGACTTCATTATCACTTATCGGCCAGGAAAACAACAAGGTTTGTCCGATGCCCTGTCTAGACGTTCTTATTTTGCACCAAAAGAAGGAGATGCAGCTTTTGAGCAACAAAGAACGGTCCTCTTGAAACCGGAGCAATTTCATCTCCGAGCAGTGAAATCAACATTGACTGTTGATTCAACTTTTCTCAAGCAAATCCAGTCCAGTATGTCCTCAGACCCTCTTGTTCATGATATCGAGAATAATTCTTCCAAGTCTCATGATTCTTCTAAGTTCGAGTTCAAGAATAATCTATTATATTTTGAAGGACGCCTATATGTTCCAGAAGGAAAAGCACGTTTGCGTGTTCTTCAAGCACGTCATGACTTTCCAGCAGCAGGGCACTTTGGATATAATAAGACTCTGGAACTCATATCAAGAGATTTTTGGTGGCCACAAATGTGGAAGTCAGTCAAAGACTTTGTACAATCATGTGATATTTGTTCAAGATCAAAAATTCCTCGACATCGACCTTACGGACTTCTTCAGCCATTACCTATACGAGAACAACCATGGTCTTCTGTTTCTATGGATTTCATCACAGATCTTCCAAACTCAAGATCTTATGATTCTATATTTGTGATAGTAGATCGTTTCACCAAGATGGCACATTTTATGCCATGTACAAAATCTATTACAGGTGAAGAAACAGCTAAGCTTTTCATTGATAATATCTATCGCTATCATGGATTACCTAAAGATATCATATCGGATAGGGGAACTCAATTTGTGTCGAGATTCTGGAGGACTCTTTTCAAGATTTTAAAAGTGGACATAAAGCTATCTTCAGCTTTCCATCCTCAAACTGATGGACAAACAGAGCGCGTAAACCAAGTCTTGGAACAGTATTTAAGGTGTACCATCAACTACCAACAAGATGATTGGACAAACCTTCTGCCATTGGCAGAGTTTACTTATAATAATACGGTACATTCCTCCACGCAACAAACACCTTTCTTTGCCAATTATGGCTATCATCCACGACTTGATACTTTTGATTTTTCAAAAGTTGATAATCCTGCAGCAGAAGATATGGCAAATCGATTGTCAGAGTTACATGCAATAATGAAGGCGCAGTTGAAGAAAGCTCAAGAACGACAAAAGATAAATGCAGATGTATATCGTAAAGAGCAACCACAACTCAACGTGGGTGATAAGGTATGGCTACTTCGTCGCAATATCAAGACCACTCGACCTTGTGACAAATTGGACTATCGTAGGCTTGGCCCCTTTTTCTGTTTCTGAACAGATCAACCCAGTTGCATATCGGTTACATCTACCGGAGTCAATGAAGATCCATCCTGTATTCCACGTGTCTCTTCTTGAACCATATAAGACAGTGGATATACAAGGAAGAAGACAAATGCCACCGCCTCCTATAGAAGTAGATAATAATGAAGAATTTGAGGTGGAAGAGATATTAGACTCAAGGCGGCGCCGAAATAAGCTGGAATATCTTGTTCATTGGTGCGGATATGATATTAGTGAGCGCACATGGGAGCCATCTAGGAATCTAGCAAATGCATCAGCTAAAGTCAAAGTTTTTCATCAACGACATCCATCAAAACCAAGATGAAAACCTCTCTTATAAAAGAGACAAGATTGAGGCAAGATAACATTCAATTTCCTATCCTTGTTTGTAACTTCTTTGCATTTTGTGACGCTAATTAGATGGAGAGCCAACAACCAGCGGATTCAACTCAAGAACCTTCGTTTGCTGACTTACCGGATGAGACATTGCGATTGTCACAACCTTCAAGACGACGCAACCGAAATGAAGACCCTCAAGAACGACATGTTCTTCCTCGAATAGATGGTGAGATACAACGCGTTTGGTATCACGACCTTGGAAGAGATTCTCGATGTTTGGTGATATTATTGGAGATAGGAACGACTCCTGATGGTGTTTCAAATGTATTATTTGAAGGAAGTTATGAAGGCCTCAACAGTGATCAAATAACAGGGTGGTCTTCTCGCCCTGGAATGGGACACTATCGATGGCTAAGAGGACCCATCAACTATCTTCGAAGAGAACAAAGATCAGAGTATGTAGCAAATACAATTCGCCGCATATTAGATTTTCTCAATATATAATCACCGCTCCTCGTGGAACTCGTCCCTAGAAGGGGGGGTAATGTCACGGACATACATATAATTACCTATATGAATAGATAAAAGTATGTAAAAGTAGGTTAATTGTGTAATATCTTCTAGAGAAGCTTCTTAGAAGCTTCATAGACGCTGCTTTGACTTTATAGGAGTCTATAGTTGACTTTTAGGTTAGAAACTTGGTCAACAAGTTAGCCATGTGCCACGCATGTTGGAAGCTTAAAGAACAAGCTAACTACGTGGTCCATCCATAGAAAACTTGCCTTGCAAGCAAAGGCATGTGGCCTAGAAAGTCAACATATATTGGAGGTCTTATAGAACATCGCCACGTGGCTTCTAGTTAGATAGTATATATAGAGGCAAGAGTGAAGCCCTCTTCACTCTTGTCAACTCCTTTCTTGCTTCTAGTCTAGTTTCAAGGGTCTCTAGTTTTCTTGTATTTTGGCAATAGCCATTCCAGTTTCTTTCTTAATATACATATTTCTATTTTGTCCTATTTCTTTTTGAGAAAAGTCTCACTTACTCTTTAGCTTTCATCGAGTTCTTGTCCCTGACACTGTCTTGTTAGATTAATCCAAAAATTTTCATTCACTCCGCATATTCAATCCTATAAACACACTTTTAATTCTTCAATCACAGACGTAACTTCGATTTCACAAAAGAGTCAAGAGTAATCACACCCACTTTATTAAAACCCTGATTCACTAGTACAACACTGACTTTCAACAACGATTGCCTTAGTCTTCTCAAAACCTTATGAAAAAAAAAAACCTCAAATCTCTGTCTTTTTTTCCCCCCTCCAAAGCATGAAGCTAGCTCTCCAACCCTTAGAAACCCCTATTTCCCCGATTTCATTTCTTAACCTATGCTCTCTTTTAACCCTAATTCTCCACTCTTTCAAATCCTAGTCTCTAATTTTCTTCAATCTTCCGTCTTAGATCCCGAATTGGCTCCGCTGTCAGAGCTTTCTCCTCCATTTTTTGCCTTTTAAAAGGTTCTTTTTCTGGAAATAACGTTCCTTGAAATGGCACAAAGAACAGAAAAGTCTGAAACGGAATTGAAACCCCTGTAATCGGGACGACATTGAGTCGTCCGACCAAATCAGGTCTCATATTGGCTAAGAGGCTCGTAGTAAGATCTGGATGTTTCCGTAATTGGATCAAATTGGTCCTTCGTGTTAGGCTCGCTCAGTCATTAATTTAGTCCTTTTTATTCTGTTAACTCCCACTATTGGACTCGAACGGAGCATTTCGTTATTGGTAAGTATGCCCTGACTGATTGTGACGGGGTGTTAGAACTGGCCCTGAATATTGGCACTGGAATCGGTCGTTGCTTCCAATATTCGAGGTAACTGAATATTAATAAAAGTCCCCTTTCTTTATATTTTCACGGTATACTCGAATTACAACACGACAATGTAGCTTCGAGTTAGATAGTATATATAGAGACAAGAGTGAAGCCTTCTTCACTCTTATCAACTCTTTTCTTGCTTCCTGTTTAATTTCAAGGGTCTCTAGTTTCTTTATCTTTTGGCAATAGGCATTCCAGTTTCTCTTTTAATATACATACTTGTTTATTTATATTTTGTTACCTTTCTTTGAGTGAACGCTCATTTGTCTAAATTGCTTTTTCATCGAGTTCTTGTCCTTGACAAATTGACAAGAATACACCTACAATATCAAAACTTTGTCTAATCTTCATTAAGAGTAGATTATCAGCATTTTTCTTGATAAGATATAAGCATATTAGAAGTTGCAGATTACCTTCTTCTAAACTGATATTGTCTTTAGTATTTTTTTTATTCTCAAGTCCTCTCTTCTATTTGTCTTGAGCGATATTAGACATCTTCTCTTTTTTAAGTGTTATCATGGCAGAACTTGTTGAAATGAAGAATGCAATGGCACAAATGCAAGAGCAATTAAGGGACTTAATGTTTGCAAAGCATCAACTCAATTTACCACCACAAAGAGCAACAAGATTGGCAGGAAGTGAAGATATATAAATGGTTGGAGTTGGTTCAATATTTGCACCAAATCATGTCCTTTCTCCTATGGTGGAATGCCCTTCCAATGTTAGAGAATCAACAATCGTCCTACCCGAGAAGTTTGATGGCACCAGATCCAAGTTTCGAAGATTTATCAATCAAGTACAACTCGTGATTGAACTTCAACCCCAAAGCTATCCAACTCCAAGATTGCAAGTTAAATTCATTGATACGCTTCTTTCAGGTTCAATATTATCTTAGTTTTTATCTTTTCTTCGACGACGAGATCCAATATTTGATAATCTAGAGGCTTTTCTAGTGGAGTTTCGATGCATGTATGGAGAGCATGATGTAATTCGTGTTGCAATCAATAAGATCCGTATTTTACTACAAGGTAATCGATCAATAACGTTGTATGTTTCACAATTTTGACAACTTGTAATTGATACCAAGTGAGATGATGTTGCACTTATTAGCTAATTCTTCTACGGATTACAATATGAAGTAAAAAAATTAATGCTCAATTTATCTGATCTTCAAACATTGAGTCAAGCAATTGACTTTGCTATGAAGTGCCACAATCACCTTTTTGAATTTTGATCTAAGAACCATACAAGATGACCTCAACGTTACTATAATTCAATGGTAACACCAATACCTCTTCAACACATGCATTTGGAAGTAGAGGATATAAAAATTGATGTAGTATGTTTCAAACCTCTTACTGAGTAAGAAAAGACTCGACATCGTCAAGAAGGATTATGTTTATATTATGGAGAACCAAAATACACTGCTCAACATTATCCAAAGAAATGACGCAACCACAAAATGAGGAGTATGGTTGTCTAAGAAGACAATATGTAGGAAAATGAGTTTGTCTAGTTGCAATAGGGATCGTGCAGTTGAAACCTTGCACAACATCTAGTATAGGTTCTATTTTCTTCTTAGAGCTCTCTCCTTGTTTTACATTAAATATTATTTTAGCATCTAAATATTACAAAGCCTGTGCCTTATTAGATTCAGGAGCCTCAGCGTGTTTCTTAGATGAAGAATTTATCAAAAGACATAGCATATCTTTAGTAAAGAAAACTAAAATTGTTCATGTAGAAGTCATAGATGGTCAACCATTATCTTCTGGAGATATTACTCACAAAATCCTTCCTATAGAAGTATTAATTAATAGTCATAATAGCTTTTTAGTATTTAATATCATTAGATCTTCCTCTAATCCAATCATTTTAGGTTTATCGTGGTTAGAAAAATACAACCCTCAAATAGATTGGATTTTTTGAATTCTTACTTTCTCTAAAAGTATAACTAACAATATAATTAATCAAGTAGAGAGTCATAAGTCTAGTTCAATTAAACCTGTATTTATAGTTACAAAAGTTTTCTTGCATGCCACTATGAAAGAATCACCATATATTATTTATGCCACACTTGTTTCTACTGGTGAAAAGCCTTTAAGTGGCATTACAAGCCAATATCAAGAATTTCAAGATATATTCAAAAAAAAGAATGCGGATATACTTCCGAAACATTGTCTCTATGTCACGGACATAGAAATTGTCATAGACACAGAAACATAAGCTCGAGATCTAATAAGAAGTTCAAGAAGAACTGACAAAATTAGATTGATCAGATGAATACAAGGAAAATACAAGAGAGGTGAGCTAGAGCTCCAAGAGATGTGTTGTCGAGACTGAAGAACTCTTTAGCCTTGATTCCAATATATACTCCTTTTTAGGAAACTTCTCAAGTAACTTCTACCAACTAGGAAACTTCTAGAAGGTTCTACAGACTTGTTTCTAGAAGGTTCTAGAAACTTGTCTCTAGAAGGTTCTAAGGACTATGTCCCTAACATCTTCTACCAACTAGAAAGCTTTTGAAGCAACTTCCTTCAACTAGGAAGTTTCTAGAAGGTTGTAGAGACTTGCTTTTAGAAGGTTCTAGAAGCTTGTCTCCAGAAGGTTTTAAGGAATATGTCCCTAACACCCTATGATTGCTCAATTGATCTTCAAGAAGTAGCGCAACCGCCATTCGAATCAATCTATAGTTTATCACAAAATGAATTGACTGAACTCAAGGAATATATTGAAGAAAATCTAGCCAAGAATTTCATACGCCATTCTAAATCTCCGATAGGAGCTCCAATTCTATTTGTGAAGAAAAAAAATGGATCATTGCGGATGTGTGTTGATTATCGAGGACTCAAGAAGATTACCATGAAGAATAGGTATCCACTACGTTTAATATCTGGACTTCTTGATCAGCTAAATCAAGCTAAGATCTATACAAAAATAGATCTCCGAGGAGCATACAATCTAGTACACATCAAAGAAGGAGATAAATGGAAGACTGCATTTTGAACTAGGTAGGGACATTTTGAATATAATGTCATGCCTTTTACACTTACAAATACACCAACAGCTTTTCAACATCTAATAAATGATGTTTTTTGAGATTATTTGGATGATTTTGTGGTCAGTTATCTAGACGACATCTTAATCTATTCTAAGAATCCAAAAGAACATGAACATCATGTTTGTCGTGTGTTACAAATATTAAGAGATGAGGGATTCTATGCCAAGATAGAAAAGTGTTTATTTCACACTACTCAAGTTGATTTCTTAGGTTACTTCATTTCAAATGATAGACTTATGATGGATCTTAAGAAAGTTCAAACTATTATAGATTGGAAGATCCCAAAAACAGTAAGAGATATCCAATGCTTTTTAGGATTTGCCAAATACTATCAGATCTTCATCAAAGACATCACTCGAGTTGCAACTCCACTTACATGTTTGACTTGTAAAGACAAATTCCAATAGAATCAAGAAGCGAAAGTTATTTTTCAATCTTTGTTTTTGCACCAATTTTCTATCGTGTTGATTTTTCCAAAGCGTTCTTTATGGAAACAGATGCATTAGACTTTGCTCTAGGTGTGGTTTTGTCACAGATGAGAACAGATGACAAAATTCATCAAGTAGCCTTTCATTCAAGAAAATTCTCAGCAACAAAAATCAATTATGAGATTCATGACAAAGAACTTCTTCCAATTATGGATTCTTTTCAAGAATGGCATCATTATCTAGAAGGCGCTTCCAATCCAGTCACCGTGTATACGAATCACAAGAACCTCAAGTATTTTATGTCAATATGCGTATTAAATTGTCGTTAAGCTCTTTGGAGCATGTCTTTATGAAGATTTGAGTTCATCATCACTTATCAGCTAAGAAAATAACAAGGTTTGTCCGTTGCCTTGTCTAGACATTCTTATCTTGTATCAAAAGAAGGAGATGCAGCTTTTGAGCAACAAAAAACGGTTCTCTTGAAGCCGGAGCAATTTCATCTTCAAGCAATAAAATCAATATTGACTGTTGATTTAACTTTTCTTAAGCAAGTCCAGTTAGGTATGTCTTCAAACCTTCTTATTCATGATATCAAGAATAATTCTTCTAAATCTCATGATCCCTCTAAATTCGAGTTTAAGAACAACCTATTCTATTTCAAAGGACGCCTATATGTTCCAAAAGGAGAAGCACATTTATGCATTCTTGAAGTTCGTCACGACTTCCCAGCAGCAGGACATTTTGGATTCAATAAGATTCTGGAGCTAATATCTAGGGATTTTTGGTGGCCTCAAATATGGAAGGCAGTCAAAGATTTTGTACAATCATGTGATGTTTGCTCAAGATCAAAAACACCTTGTCATCGACCTTTTGGACTTCTTCAACCATTACCCATTTCAAAACAACCATGGTCTTCTGTTTCTATGGACTTCATTACGGATCTTCCAATCTCAGGTTCTTATGACTCTATAATCGTGATAGTAGATTGTTTCACCAAGATGGCACATTTTGTACCATGTACAAAATCTATCACAGGTAAAGAAACAGCTAAGCTCTTTCTTGACAATATCTATCGCTATCATGGATTATCCAAAGATATTATATCAGATAGGAGAACTCAATTTGTATCAAGATTTTGGAGGAATCTTTTCAAGATTTTAAAAGTAGATATAAAATTATCTTCGGCATTCCATCTTCAAACTGATGGACAAACGGAGCATGTTAATCAAGTTTTGGATGAATATTTAAGATGTACCATAAACTACCAACAAGACTGTTGGACAACTCTTTTGCCATTGGCAGAGTTTGTTTACAATAACATGGTACATTCTTCTACAAAATAAACACCTTTCTTTGCTAATTATGGTTATCATCCATGACTTGATACTTTTGATTTTTTAAAAGTTGATAATCCTGCTGCGAAAGATCTTGCAATTCATTTGTCAAAGCTACATGCAACGATGAAGGCGTAGTTAAAAGAGGCTCAAGAACAAGAAAAGGTCAATGCGGATGTCTATCGAAAGGAACAACCACCATTTGACTTAGGTGATAAGGTATGGCTACTTCGTCGCAATATCAAGACCACTCGTCGTTGTGAGAAGTTGGACTATCGAAGGTTGGGACCATTTTTTATTTCTATACAAATCAATCCAGTTGCATATCGTTTACATCTACTGGAGTCAATGAAAATCCATCTAGTATTCCACGTGTCTCTTCTTGAACCATACAAGACAGTGGACATACTAAGAAGACAACAAGCTCCACCTCCTCTTATAAAAGTGGACAATAATGAAGAGTTTGAAGTAGAAGAAGTCTTAGATTTAAGGCGGCGCCGAAATAAATTGGAATATCTTCTCCATTGGCGCGAATATGATATTAGTAAATATACATGGGAGTCAATAAAGAATCTTGCAAATGCAGCAAAGACGGTGGAGACTTTTCATTGATGACATCCATCAAAATGAAAATGAAAACCTTCTTTATAAAAGAAACAACATCTAGGTAAGATAACATTCTACTTTCAATCCTTGTTTATAGCTTCTTTGTAGTAGTGATACTCAAGAGATGGAGAACCAACAACCAGCGAATTCGACTCAAGAGCCTTTACTTGCTGACCTATCGGACAAGACATTACGATTGTCACAACTTTCAAGACGACACAATCGAGATGAAGATCTTTAAGAACGACATGTTCTTCCTCGAATAGATGGCGAGATACAACGCGTTTGATATCACGATTTGGGAAGGGACTTCCGATGTTTGGTGATTTTACTAGAAGTAGGAACAACTCCTGATGGTATTCCAAATGTTCTATTCGAAGGAAGTTATGAAGGCCTCAACAATAATCAAATAACTGGGTGGTCTTGCCACCGTGGTATGCGACACTACTGATGGTTGAGAGGCCCTATCTATCATCTTTGAAGAGAACAAAGATCAGAGTATGTGGCGAATGTAATTCGTCGCATCATAGATTTTCTTAACATATGATGACTGCTCCTCGTGGAACTCGTCCCTAGAAGGTGGGGTAATGTCATGAACATACTCATAATTATTTATACAAATATATAGAAGTAAATAAAAGTAAGTTAATTTTATAGTATTTGATATGAAAGCTTCCTAAAAGCTTCATAGATGCTGCTTTGACTTCATCTTTAATTGACTTTTTGGGATTAGAAATGTGGTCAACAAGTTGGCCATGTGCCACTCATGTTGTTGTCTTCAAGACCAAGCTAATTATGTGGCCTACACGTAAAAAAACTTACCTTGTAAGCCAAGGCATGTGTCTTATAAAGTCAACACATATTGGAGGTCCTGTAGAATATTGTCGTAATGTGTGAAGTCTTGCTTGAGAATGCTCCGGGCACCTGGCTGTAGAAGGAAGAATAGAAATTGCGATAACAAAATCCTAATTCTAATAGAATACTAACAATGCTCTAATTAGACTATAATAATGGTAAACAAACGTAATCAAATTCAAAAAAATTCAAAGAAATTTCAAACAAACAATAAAATTCTTAAACAAATATTAGAATGATCACAAATATTAGTCAAATATATGTCAATTCAACCTTAATTTTATTCTAGTTAAAACCTTATTCAATTTCACTCAAACTTTATACCAAACCTAATTAAATCTTAAACCCTAATAAATCCTAAATTCTAAGTCAAATCCTAAACAAACCTTAAATTAAACCCTAAATCAAACTTTATTTCAAATCCTAAATCCTAAACCAAACCCTAAATCAACCCTAAATCCTAATCCAAATCCTAAATCCTAAACCAAATCTTAAATCAAACTCTAATCAAATCCTAAATCCTAATCCAAATCCTAAATCAAACCCTAACCAAACCTTAATCCAAACCCTAAATCAAACCCTAACAAAATCCTAAACCCTAACCAAAATCCTAATCCAACCCTAAACTCTAATCCAAACCCTAATCCAAATCCTAAATCAAACCCTAACTAAATCCTAAATCCTAACCCAAACCCTAATCCAACCCTAAATCCTAATCAAATCCTAAACCCTAATCTAAATCCTAAATCAAACCCTAACCAAATCCTAAACCCTAATCCAAATCCTAATCCAAATCCTAAATCAAATCCTAACCAAACTCTAAACCCTCATCCAAATCTTAAATCAAACCCTAACCAAATCCTAATCCAAATCGTAAACTCTGAATCAAACTCTAAATCGAACCTTAGCCAAACTCTAATCCAAATCCTAGTAATTTCTATGACAGATTTAAACCTCAATATCTAATGAATAAACCGTTGATCTCATTTCAAAATTTGCATACTTCTTAAAAATCAAGTTTAAAATGAGTACAAAAAAAATTTGAAAAGGATTGGAGTAATTAAATTGATGAAAACCTCAAAAATGTGTTTGGGTGTTAGTCGGCCTCCTTCTCCAATCTTAATGCCAACCTTCTAGAGCCAATTTCTCTTCTTTGCATTGTTTGATTGATTTTAAATTTCATATGGACATAGAAAAATAAGTCTAAAAGCTTCTCACACAAGTTTTACTCCAATCCAACTAGTAGATTACATGAAATCTTAAAAACCCTCACTAGACCTAAAATTCTACTTTTTGAGACCTTGACCTTCTTAAACCTCAATATCTCTCACTTCAACCGTTAGATCGAGCTCAAATTCACAACATGTATTTAGCACAACTATAATCATAAATCCAAAAAATTTCACCTATAGATCAGTAACAAAACTCTTGAAATCACTCAAAACATAAATCCTATTTTATTTCTAAAAATCCAAGTCATCCGAAACAAACCTCCACTTTGCAAAGCTCTTTCAAAGTCATATCAACTCCAAATCATCCAAAATCAATGTCCATAGAAACCCTATCCAATCTTCTATCAAACTCCTTTCTCTGATCTGCCAAAGAGGCCCGGAGTCGTCGTCGAGATTCGGTTTTGTGCCTCAGGGTCTGATTTCGACCCTAGTTCATAACCGGCCCTCTCCGGGTATCAACTTTCGTCTTTTTAAGGTAATTTTTACTAATTTGCACTCCTAACTCCTCCCTACATATGTCTATATCCTTTATTTTTGTAATCTACCTTGTTTTGCCTTATTTATGGCAATCCAAGGTAAATAGAAGCATAATTTGTAAAAAGGGAGCATTAGCACCTTTAATTTTTCTACCCTTTTACTAATATTTATTTTTCCAAGATAATTTGCTACAATATTTTTGAAGTGAGATCATCAAAACATGATATATTTCTTCACCTTTTCACCTACTAGTTATATTACATCACGACAACTTTGCCACGTAGCCCCTAGTTAGATAGTATATATAGAGACAAGAGTGAAGCCTTCTTCACTCTTGTCAATTCCTTTCTTGCTTCCAATCTAGTTTCAAGGGTCTCTAGTTTCTTTGTCTTTTGGCAATAGCCATTCCAGTTTCTCTTTCAATATACATACTTGTTTATTTATATTTTGTTACCTTTCTTTGAGTGAAGGTTCACTTGTTTGAATTACTTTTTCATCGAGTTCTTGTCCTTGACTATATGTCAAATTGAAGGCTGCAGATTCCTTGTCATTGAAAACTTTGCTAACAATTCTACACACCTCGTATGCACTTGAATTTTTTTTTTTTTTAATTGAGGTTGATATAGAGTTGCTCTTATCTACCAAATTTCATGGTGATCCGAGGTTTGACATTTGAGATGTGTGTTTTGAAAGTAAGGCGACTTGAGTTGCTTAGGCAGTTGTCACGGATATACTCATGTAAGCTAGTGATTACATATATAAGTAAGTAGAAGTAAGTAAAAGTAGATAAAAATAAGTTAATTCTATAATATTTGATATGAAAGCTTCCTAGAAGCTTCATAAATGCTGCTTTGACTTCATAGGTATCTTTAATTGACTTTTTGGATTAGAAACGTGGTCAACAAGTTGGCCATGTGCCACACATGTTGTTAACTTGAAGACCAAGTTAACTATGTGGCCCACACGTAGAAAAAACTTGCCTTGTAAGTCAAGACAAGTGTCCTACAAAGTCAATACATATTGGAGGTTCTATAGAATGTCGCCACGTAGCCCCTAATTAGATAGTATATATAGAGATAAGAGTAAAGCCTTCTTCACTCTTGTCAACTCTTTTCTTATTTCTAATCTACTATCAAGAGTTGTCATATTTTCTAGTCTTTGGCAATAGCTATTTTAGATTAATATATTATCACCTTTGAGTGATTTCTAAATATTTTTGAGTGACACAAGAGTGTATTGAAATTATTTTTCTTTGGAGTTTATGTCCGTGATAGCAGCAGACCCTCTTCTATTTAAAAATTCACTAAAAATCCCTTACTAATTTAAAATTATCAAATATAATTTTTTCCTAAAACCACACTTAATCGAGTTCTTTTTTCTAATAAATTTTAGCAAAAAATATAAGTAAGTACTAAGATACAGTTTTTCAAATCTGATTATTCAACATTACCAAGGCAACAGATTCCTTCGCATTTAAAAATTTATTAAAAATTTGATATAGATCTGAAAATAGTGATTTAAATTTTTTTGTAAACAAAAATTTATTGTGCATTCATTTCAGCAATCTACATCAAAGTTGAGTTAGAGGTCACTGAGTTATAGTTTTTTTAATCTGACGCTCCTACATTGCCACCTTGAAAACTCGCCAAAAATTTGTCACAACTTCAAATTAAGCATGCCTTACGCCATTACTAAGCTAACAGTGAATAGAATTTTTTTACAAAGTTTCACAGAAAGAAAATAAAAAGTGATAGATTTGGCAAGTTAAAACTAAGGCCATATAAGATTAAAGAAGAAAGTTTGCATTTATATGATGGGAGAACATTTTGCCATGGCTTTGTCATAAGAAGATGGAGAGAGAGAGAGAGAGGAAGCTCAGTCACCTAAGCCCTCTTAAATCAGGTGGAAGGAGGTCCAAAAGTGGCAAACACATCTCTACCATCAAAATCAAAAAATTCCTAACCAAGATCAATGGTTCTTATTAACTCTGAGTCCAAATCCGATTTCAAAGCTGGAAATGCCTAGAACTTAAAAACTAACACCTTTTTGGTGAAATTAAAACCACCAATGTCTCTAAAATATATTTTTATCCTTGGATTAAGTATTTACAAGTCCAAATCTGAATTTTAAATCATAAGAATCAATTAATTTACTAATTTAGTTATAAAATATAACTACAATTCTAATTATAATTAGCTTGCTTAGAAATCAATAAGGATTCTTGCCATTAAAACCTTCATAATGACCATTCTTAAATTAAACTTCCTTAAGCATGAATTCTTAGCAAAACCAAAACCTAATTACAAATTAGCCTTGAATTTGTGATTTTTTCCAATTTTTCTTTTTTTTCAACTTTAAGTAGTGATTAAAATCACTATGAGAGGAAACTCCACTAAAAAGTTAGCTTGTCTCCATATTTTTAAGATCATTATTAATTCTACAATTAGACTTTATATTTTTAATCCAATAAAATTATAAAATAAAATTTAAGCTTAAAAATCGTCAAAATTAATTAAGAAAATAGAGTAATTAGGTTTAAGGGACTTTCTAACCATAATAAAATTAGAAATTAGCTTTTGGATTGACAATTAAGATTGTAGATTAATTTAAGATATAATTCCTAAAAATTAAAAGAAAAATCCTACTAAAATTTTAGTTTTATTATTAAAAAAAAGATTTAAAGTAATTCAAAAAAAATCAAAGACCTTCTAAATTTACTATTATTTATTTTGAATTTTAAAATAGTCAATCAATCTACTAATTAGAAGTATCCATCTAATTGACAACTTAAAGATATAATCAAAGTGTTAGGGACATAGTCCTTAGAACCTTCTAGAGACAAGATTCTAGAACCTTCTAGAAACAAGCTTGTAGAACCTTTTAGAAGCAAGTCTTTGGAACCTTCTAGAAGCTTCTTAGTTAGTAGAAGATGTTAGGGACATAGTCCTTAGAACCTTCTAGAGATAAGTTTCTAGAACCTTCTAGAAGCAAGTCTCTGGAACCTTCTAGAAGCTTCTTAGTTGGTAGAAGTTGCTTGAGAAGCTTCTTAAATAGGAGTATATATTGGAATCGAGGCTGAAGAGTTCTTCAGTCTCGACAACACATCTCTTGGAGCTCTAGCTCACCTCTTTGGTGTTGTTCTTGTATTCATCTGATTAATCTAGTTCTTGCCAGTTCTTCTTGAACTTCTTGGTAGATATCAAGTCTGTATTCTGTGTCCGTGACAGTTTGTCGAGACTTCACTCCCCTCACATATCAGAGCTAATTTCTTCTTTGTTAGAGTGTGGATTACCCCTCTGCTTGGAAGTGTACTAGCACTTTAGAGGTTGCGGATTACCCTCCTCTAAACTGATACTTCTTTTGTTACAATATTGGAGTCTTATTCTTCTTGGAGAGAGTGGATTATCCCTTTTCTTGAAGCTCTTAAGGCATTTTAGAGATTGCGGAGTACCCTCCTCTAAACCAATATTGTCTTCTTGTAGAGTCATTCCTGTCCTTTTCTTAGAATGGTCGGGGGCCAAGACATTAGTATGACAGAAAGTTCAGAGTCCAAGTTAGATGCTATCATGAATGCCCTCGCTATATTATCACAAAGAACTGCAAAGATTGAAGGAGTCGTGGCAAGGCTTCATAATGATGGAGCATTTGGGATGGCACAATCTAGGTTACACCAGCCTCAAACTTCTACACTTGGAGAAGCAACTTTACCTCAGGTTCGACATGCACCGCTAGTTCTACAACATAAAGAACCCCGAGTTAGCCTTCCGGATAAGTTCGATGGTACACGTTCCAAGTTTCGAAGATTCGTCAACCAAATCGAGTTAATAACAGCTTTACAGCTCGAATGCTATCCAACGGAGGAGTCACGTGTTGGGCTTATTGGAACCTTACTTATAGGACAAGCTCTATCATGGTTTGCTTCTTTGTTTGAGAAACGATCGTCCGTACTAAATAACTTTGAAACCTTTTTGGATGCATTTGCGGAAGCATTTGGTGAACACGACAAGGTTCGATGGGCTACAATAAAGATCCAATCAATATGATAAGGGATGCGTTCTACATCAATCTATGCATCGGACTTCAAGCAATTAGCATGCGACATCAATTGGGACAAAGAAGCGTTGATGAGTCAATTCTATTGGGGTTTAAGGAATGATGTGAAGGATTTGCTGATAACTCTTCCTGATCCGCAAACGCTCAACGAAGCTATTAGCCAAGTTGTGAAGTACGATTACCGCCTATTCCAACATTGCTAAGACCTACGTTCAAGACAACATACGGTTCGTCACACTCCAACTATGTTGGCAAGTAGCATGAATTCACATTCAGAGGTAGAAGACATGCAAATTGATGCGATACGTGTCAAATCTCTTACTCTATAAGAAAAAAAGCAGCGTATGGAAGAAGGTCTATGCTTCTTTTGCGGTGAAGAAGGCCACAAAGTTGGAAATTGCCCCAAGAAGCAAAATCGACGTATTATCAAGACTAGGGGCACGTTTATTCAGGAAAACGAGGATGCCCAGCCACAATAGGAACCTTGCGGCTGGACAGTGAAATATCGCAACAACAATCAGGTTCCTTTCTTTCCGCTCAACCTGCCCTTTGTTTTACAACCCCTTTGCTTATTGGCCCTCGAAAACTGAGAACCTTAGCATTATTAGATTCAGGAGTATTTACTTGTTTCTTAGACGAAGAATTGGTAAAGCGTCATAAGATCCCTTTAGTACAAAAATCCCAACCTGTTCACATTGAGGTCATAGATGGACGACCTTTATTGTCTGGTAGTGTCACCCATGAATCAGAACCTATAGAAGTGACGTTTAAGGACCATAATAGTCATATTATTTTCAATATTATTAGAACCCCATCAAATCCTGTTATTCTTGGTCTTTCCTGGTTGAAAAAGCATAATCCATCCATAGATTGGAAGTTGCGGAAGATGACCTTTCCCACAAAACCATCCAAGAGCAAGCCTAGTAGAAAATTCCGAATAGAGAAATCCTTATTTATTGGAGCAAGAGCGTTTATAAGATTGTCTAAGGGAGGCACACCATTTGTCATTTATGCGGCTCCAACTACCGGGGAGAAGATCTCGACAATAACTATACCGGAGCAATATAAGGATTTTAAAGATGTGTTTCAAAAAAAAATGCCGACATGCTACCGGAACACAGACCATATGATTGCGCCATAGACTTACAGGAAGGAGCACAACCACCTTTTGGCCCAATCTACAATCTATCGCAGATGGAGCTGGCGGAGTTGCGGAAGTACATCGACGAGAATCTAGCCAAGAACTTCATCCGTCATTCAAAATCGTCAGCTGGAGCACCCATCTTATTTGTGAAGAAGAAAGATGGCTCGTTGCGGATGTGCGTGGACTATCGAGGCCTCAACAAGATAACATAGAAGAATCGTTACCCGTTACCCTTGATTTTTGGTCTCTTAGAACAACTTGGAAGTACAAGGATCTTTACAAATATTGATCTAAGGGGAGCTTACAACCTCGTACGAATCAAGGAAGGAGATGAGTGGAAGACAGCGTTCCGTACAAGGTATGGCCATTTTGAATATAATGTCATGCCCTTTGGTCTTACCAATGCTCCAACGGTCTTTCAACATATGATGAATGACATTTTCCGAGAGTACCTTAACGATTTTGTTGTCATCTATTTGGATGATATTTTGATATTCTCCAAAAATGAGGAAAAGCATGAAAAACACGTTCGTTTGGTATTGGTGAAACTACGCGAGCGAGGACTATATGCCAAGTTGGAGAAGTGTTTATTTCACCAAATAGAGATGGAGTTTCTGGGATTTGTTGTGACTACGGAAGGCTTGAAGATGGGCCCCAAGAAGGTGGAAGCAATCGTATCCTGGGAAATTCCGAAGACGGTTAGAGACGTACAATGCTTTCTTGGTTTTGCCAACTTCTATCGGATCTTTATCAAGAATTACTCTCAAGTTGCTGCTCCTCTCACTCGGTTGACATGCAAGGATAAGCAAAAATGGAAACCTCTAGCAGAGAAGGCGTTTCAAAACCTGAAGACCGCATTTACTACGGCTCCAATCTTGGTACATCCAGACTTTACAAAGGCCTTCTATTTAGAAACTGATGCTTCGGATTTTGCTTTGGGAGCTGTACTTTCACAAATGAGAGAAGACAAGAAGCTCCATCCGATTGCATTTTATTCTCGAAAGTTCTCTGCTCTTGAAATCAACTATGAGATCCACGATAAGGAACTTCTTGCTATAGTGGATTCTTTCCAAGAATGGCATCACTTTCTTGAAGGAGCTGCACATCCAGTGATCGTATACACAGATTACAAGAATTTGGAATATTTCATGTCGGCTCAAGTTCTAAATCGACGTCAAGCTCGATAGAGTATGTTGTTATCTAGGTTCGATTTTATTATCACTTATCGACCTGGAAAGCAGCAAGGACTATCTGATGCCTTATCGAGGAGATCATATCTTGTACCAAAGGCTGGAAAAGTAGCGTTTGATCAATAATGTACGACGTTGTTGAAGCCAGAGCAATTTCAGCTTTGCGCTACTATTATGCCAATTGATGCTGACTTCCTGAATCAGGTACGTGCCATAACCATTGAAGATTCAGTAGCGATTGATATTAAGCAACGTACCAATGACGACGAGTTCAAGGTGGAGGGAGATCTTTTATATTTTGAAGAGCGATTATATATCCCAAAGGGACTAGCGCGACTTCGAGTTCTTCAATTTCACCACGATTTTCCAACTGCGGGACATTTTGGATTCAACAAGACCTTGGAGCTTATTTCTCGAGATTTTTGGTGGCCCCAAATGTGGAAGGATGTGAAAGATTTTGTCCTCTCCTGCGACATCTGTTCAAGATCCAAGAATCCTTGGCATCGCCCTTATGAACTCCTACAGCCATTACTGATTCCACGTCGACCATGGTCTTCAATTTCTATGGACTTCATCACGGACCTGCCATCATCGAATTCATTTGACAGCATCTTTGTCGTGGTAGATCGGCTTACAAAAATGGCACACTTTATCCCTTGCAAGAAGACATCGTCCAATGAAGTCACAGCAAGGCTCTTTCTCGATAATGTGTATCGATATCATGGACTACCAGATGATATCGTATCAGATCGAGGAACCTAGTTCGTATCAAATTTTTGGAGATCTCTCTTTAAGATACTGAAGGTGGATATCAAGCTTTCTTCGGCTTTTCATCCTCAAACTGACGGTCAAACGGAACGGGTGAACCAAGTCTTGGAACAATACTTACGATGCAGCATCAACTATCAGCAAGACAATTGGACCACATATCGACCGCTAGCCGAGTTTGCATATAACAACACCCTCCATGCGTCGACTCAATACACACCATTCTTTTTCAACTATGGGTATCATCCAAAGCTTAATTTATTGAGTCCATCAACAAATAATAATCTAGCAGCTAAAGGATTTGCGAAACAACTATCAGAGCTTCAAAATACATTGAAGCTTCAATTACAATCCGCTCAAGAATCCTACAAGGCATCTGCAAATAGATTTCAAAATCAAGCATCTACTTTCAAAATTGGAGATAAAGCATGGCTTCTTCGACGGAATATCAAGACCAAGCGACCATGTGATAAATTGGACTATCAAAGATTGGGACCATTTATCATCCAAAAGCAAATCAATCCAGTGGCGTACCGTCTGGAATTACCGGTTTCTATGAAGGTACATCCAGTCTTTCATGTTTATTTGTTGGAGCCTTATCGAGAGTCATCTTTTCTTGGAAGAGTGCAATGTCCGCCACCTAGTATTGAAATCGAGAACCACGAAAAATACGAGGTTGAAAAGGTGCTAGATTCTCTAATAAGGTGGGGCAAGTTAAAATATCTTGTTCATTGGTACGGCTACGACATGAATGAGCGAACGGGGGAGCCAGCTGAAAATCTCACCAATGCGCTGCAAAAGATACAGGAGTTTCATCAACAACATCCTCATAAACTGTCAGGGACAAGAACTCGATGAAAGCTAAAGAGTAAGTGAGACTTTTCTCAAAAAGAAATAGGACAAAATAGAAATATGTATATTAAGAAAGAAACTGGAATGGCTATTGCCAAAATACAAGAAAACTAGAGACCCTTGAAACTAGACTAGAAGCAAGAAAGGAGTTGACAAGAGTGAAGAGGGCTTCACTCTTGCCTCTATATATACTATCTAACTAGAAGCCACGTGGCGATGTTCTATAAGACCTCCAATATATGTTGACTTTCTAGGCCACATGCCTTTGCTTGCAAGGCAAGTTTTCTATGGATGGACCACGTAGTTAGCTTGTTCTTTAAGCTTCCAACATGCGTGGCACATGGCTAACTTGTTGACCAAGTTTCTAACCTAAAAGTCAACTATAGACTCCTATAAAGTCAAAGCAGCGTCTATGAAGCTTCTAAGAAGCTTCTCTAGAAGATATTACACAATTAACCTACTTTTACATACTTTTATCTATTCATATAGGTAATTATATGTATGTCCGTGACATTACCCCCCCTTCTAGGGACGAGTTCCACGAGGAGCGGTGATTATATATTGAGAAAATCTAATATGCGGCGAATTATATTTGCTACATACTCTGATCTTTGTTCTCTTCGAAGATAGTTGATGGGTCCTCTTAGCCATCGATAGTGTCCCATTCCAGGGCGAGAAGACCACCCTGTTATTTGATCACTGTTGAGGCCTTCATAACTTCCTTCAAATAATACATTTGAAACACCATCAGGAGTCGTTCCTATCTCCAATAATATCACCAAACATCGAGAATCTCTTCCAAGGTCGTGATACCAAACGCGTTGTATCTCACCATCTATTCGAGGAAGAACATGTCGTTCTTGAGGGTCTTCATTTCGGTTGCGTCGTCTTGAAGGTTGTGACAATCGCAATGTCTCATCCGGTAAGTCAGCAAACGAAGGTTCTTGAGTTGAATCCGCTGGTTGTTGGCTCTCCATCTAATTAGCGTCACAAAATGCAAAGAAGTTACAAACAAGGATAGGAAATTGAATGTTATCTTGCCTCAATCTTGTCTCTTTTATAAGAGAGGTTTTCATCTTGGTTTTGATGGATGTCGTTGATGAAAAACTTTGACTTTAGCTGATGCATTTGCTAGATTCCTAGATGGCTCCCATGTGCGCTCACTAATATCATATCCGCACCAATGAACAAGATATTCCAGCTTATTTCGGCGCCGCCTTGAGTCTAATATCTCTTCCACCTCAAATTCTTCATTATTATCTACTTCTATAGGAGGCGGTGGCATTTGTCTTCTTCCTTGTATATCCACTGTCTTATATGGTTCAAGAAGAGACACGTGGAATACAGGATGGATCTTCATTGACTCCGGTAGATGTAACCGATATGCAACTGGGTTGATCTGTTCAGAAACAGAAAAAGGGGCCAAGCCTACGATAGTCCAATTTGTCACAAGGTCGAGTGGTCTTGATATTGCGACGAAGTAGCCATACCTTATCACCCACGTTGAGTTGTGGTTGCTCTTTACGATATACATCTGCATTTATCTTTTGTCGTTCTTGAGCTTTCTTCAACTGCGCCTTCATTATTGCATGTAACTCTGACAATCGATTTGCCATATCTTCTGCTGCAGGATTATCAACTTTTGAAAAATCAAAAGTATCAAGTCGTGGATGATAGCCATAATTGGCAAAGAAAGGTGTTTGTTGCGTGGAGGAATGTACCGTATTATTATAAGTAAACTCTGCCAATGGCAGAAGGTTTGTCCAATCATCTTGTTGGTAGTTGATGGTACACCTTAAATACTGTTCCAAGACTTGGTTTACGCGCTCTGTTTGTCCATCAGTTTGAGGATGGAAAGCTGAAGATAGCTTTATGTCCACTTTTAAAATCTTGAAAAGAGTCCTCCAGAATCTCGACACAAATTGAGTTCCCCTATCCGATATGATATCTTTAGGTAATCCATGATAGCGATAGATATTATCAATGAAAAGCTTAGCTGTTTCTTCACCTGTAATAGATTTTGTACATGGCATAAAATGTGCCATCTTGGTGAAACGATCTACTATCACAAATATAGAATCATAAGATCTTGAGTTTGGAAGATCTGTGATGAAATCCATAGAAACAGAAGACCATGGTTGTTCTCGTATAGGTAATGGCTGAAGAAGTCCGTAAGGTCGATGTCGAGGAATTTTTGATCTTGAACAAATATCACATGATTGTACAAAGTCTTTGACTGACTTCCACATTTGTGGCCACCAAAAATCTCTTGATATGAGTTCCAGAGTCTTATTATATCCAAAGTGCCCTGCTGCTGGAAAGTCATGACGTGCTTGAAGAACACGCAAACGTGCTTTTCCTTCTGGAACATATAGGCGTCCTTCAAAATATAATAGATTATTCTTGAACTCGAACTTAGAAGAATCATGAGACTTGGAAGAATTATTCTCGATATCATGAACAAGAGGGTCTGAGGACATACTGGACTGGATTTGCTTGAGAAAAGTTGAATCAACAGTCAATGTTGATTTCACTGCTCGGAGATGAAATTGCTCCGGTTTCAAGAGGACCGTTCTTTGTTGCTCAAAAGCTGCATCTCCTTCTTTTGGTGCAAAATAAGAACGTCTAGACAGGGCATCGGACAAACCTTGTTGTTTTCCTGGCCGATAAGTGATAATGAAGTCGAATCTTGACAAAGACATACTCCAACGAGCTTGACGACGATTCAACACGCGTGCTGACATGAAATACTCGAGGTTCTTGTGATCTGTATACACAGTGACTGGACTAGAAGCACCTTCTAGATAATGACGCCATTCTTGAAAGGAATCCACGATTGCAAGAAGTTCTTTATCGTGGATCTCATAATTGATCTCGACTGCTGAGAATTTTCTTGAATGAAAAGCTATCGGATGAAGTTTGTCATCTGTTCCCATTTGTGATAAAACTGCACCCAAGGCAAAATCCGATGCGTCTGTTTCCATAAAAAATGCCTTGGAAAAATCAACACGATATAAGACTGGTGCAGAGACAAACGATGTCTTCAAGGCTTCAAATGCTGCTTCCGCTTCTTGATTCCATTGGAATTTATCTTTACTAGTCAAGCGTGTAAGTGGAGCTGCAACTCGTGAGAAGTCTTTGATGAAGATCCGATAGTAATTGGCAAATCCCAAGAAACATTGGACATCTCTCACAGTCTTTGGGATCTTCCAATCCATGATTGTTTGGACTTTCTTAGAATCCATCATAAGACCATCATTTGAAATGATGTATCCTAAAAAGTCAACTTGAGTAGTGTGAAATACACACTTTTCCATCTTGGCGTACAATCCTGCATCTCTGAGTTTTTGTAATACTTGACGAACATGTATTTCATGTTCTTCAACATTCTTAGAATAAATCAGGATATCGTCTAGGTAGCAGACGACAAAATTGTCTAAGAATTCACGAAATACATCATTCATGAGATGTTGAAAAGCAGCTGGTGCATTCGTGAGTCCAAAAGGCATGACATTATATTCAAAATGCCCGTACCTGGTTCGAAACGCAATCTTCCATTCATCTCCTTCTTTGATCCGTACTAGATTATATGCTCCTCTTAGATCTATTTTTGTATAGATCTTAGCTTGATTTAACTGGTCAAGGAGTCCTGATATCAAAGGTAATGGATACCTGTTCTTGATTGTGATCTTGTTGAGTCCTCGATAGTCAACACACATTCGTAAAGATCCATCTTTTTTCTTTACGAATAAAATTGGAGCTCCTGCTGGAGATTTTGAATGGCGTATGAAATTCTTCGCTAAATTCTCGTCAATATATGTCTTGAGTTCAGCCAACTCATCTTGCGATAAACTGTAAATTGGTCCAAATGGTGGCTGAGTTCCTTCCTTGAGATCGATTGAACAATCGTATGGGCGATGCTCAGGAAGAATATCTGCATTCTTTTTCTCAAAAACGTCTTGATAATCCTGATATTGACTTGGAATGCCACTTGAAGTCTTTACGCTTTCAAAAATAGGTGCAGCATAAATAGCAAAAGTTGATCCTTCTTTTGCTGCGTGTATAAATGCTTTTGCACCTATAGGTGTGAGTTTTACTATACTAGACTCATGGTTTTTTACTTGGTTAATAGAACTGTTACTAATGCTCTGAGGAAAATCAAGTTTACGAGAAATCCAATCTATTCGAGGATTATACTTTTCTAACCATGATAAGCCTAAAATTACTGGATTAGAGGGAGATCTAATTATATTAAAAATTACGCAACTACTATGACCATTTATTACTACATCTACAGGAAGTGTTTCGTGAGTTACATCTCCAGAAGACAACGGACGACCATCTATGACTTCTACGTGTACAGGTTTAGTTTTTTGTATTAATGATATTCTATGACATCTAGCAAATTCTTCATCTAAAAAACAAGATGAGGCTCCTGAATCTACCAAGGCAGAGGCTTTGTAATTATTAGGTCCTAAACGCACATCTATTATAAAACAAGGAGATGGTTTTGAGGAGAGGATAGGACCTTTATTAGAAGTTGTACACGATTCCAGCCGCACGGTCCCTATTGTAGCTGGACGTACTCGTTTTCCGACATACTGTCTTCTTTGACAGCCGTACTCTTCATTTTGTAGTTACGTCGCTTCTTTGGACAATGTTGAGCAGTGTGCTTAGGTTCTCCACAATATAAGCACAATCCTTCTTGTCGACGACGAGACTTTTCTTACTCAGTAAGAGGTTTGAAACGTACCGCATCAATTTGCATATCTTCTACTTCCGAAGGTATGTGTTGAGGAGACGTCGGTGTTGCCATTGAATTGTAGTAACGTTGAGGCCCACTTGTGCGACTCTCGGATCGAAATTCAAAAAGTCGATTGTCGCACTTCACAGCAAAGTCAATTGCTTGACTCAATGTTTGAGGATCAGGTAAATTAAGCATCAATTTCTTTACCTCATATTGTAATCCGTAGAGAAATTGACTCACAAGTGCGGCATCATCCCACTTGATATCAGTTGCAAGTTGTCAAAATTGTGAAGCATATAATGTTACTGATCGATTGCCTTGTCGCAAAACACGGATCTTGTTGGTTGCAACACGAATTGCATCATGTTCTCCAAACATGGATCGAAACTCCGCCAAAAAAGCCTCCAGATTATCCAATATTGGATCTCGTCGTTCAAGAAAAGATGAAAACCATGACAATGTTGAACCTGAAAGAAGTGTACCAATGAATCTTACTTGTGACCCTGGAGTTGGATAGCTCTGGGGTTGAAGTTCAATCACTAGTTGGACCTGATTGATGAATCCTCGAAACTTGGATCTGGTACCATCAAACTTCTCGGGCAAGGCAACTCTCGGTTCTCTAACACTCGAAGGGTGTTCCATTCTGGGAGAAGGGACATGGTTTGGTGCAGATGTTGAAGCAGCCCCAATCATCTCTATATCTTCACTTCCTACCATTCTTGTTGCTCCTTGTGGTGGTAAATTGAGTTGATGCATCGCAAGCATTAACTCCCTCAATTGTTCTTGCATCTGTGCCATTGCACTCTTCATTTCAACAAGCTCTGCCATAGTAGCACTTAGAAAAGAGAAGATGTCTAACAACACTCAAAACAAATAGAAGAGAGGAATTGATAACAAAGAAAATACTAAGAACAATATCAGTTTAAAAGAGGGTAATCCGCAACTTCTAATGCGCTTATGTCTTATCAAGAAAAAGGGGTAATCCACTCTTAATCAAGAAAAGACAAAGCTCTGATATTGTAAATGTACTCTTGTCAATCTGTCAGGGACAAGAACTCGATGAAAGCTAAAGAGTAAGTGAGACTTTTCTCAAAAAGAAATAGGACAAAATAGAAATATGTATATTAAGAAAGAAACTGGAATGGCTATTGCCAAAATACAAGAAAACTAGAGACCCTTGAAACTAGACTAGAAGCAAGAAAGGAGTTGACAAGAGTGAAGAGGGCTTCACTCTTGCCTCTATATATACTATCTAACTAGAAGCCACGTGGCGATGTTCTATAAGACCTCCAATATATGTTGACTTTCTAGGCCACATGCCTTTGCTTGCAAGGCAAGTTTTCTATGGATGGACCACGTAGTTAGCTTGTTCTTTAAGCTTCCAACATGCGTGGCACATGGCTAACTTGTTGACCAAGTTTCTAACCTAAAAGTCAACTATAGACTCCTATAAAGTCAAAATAGCGTCTATGAAGCTTCTAAGAAGCTTCTCTAGAAGATATTACACAATTAACCTACTTTTACATACTTTTATCTATTCATATAGGTAATTATATGTATGTCCGTGACATAAACCTAAGCCAGTTCGACAATAGCTTCTTTTTGAAGCTTACTCACCCAAGAATATAAGAAAAGGGGAGAGCACCACCAAAATTTGTAGTTGATGTAGTTATTTTCTCCAAGATAAAATAGAATTTTTTCAGTAGCCATAGTTTGGTCTTCTGATATGGATAGCCAAGAGATAGATACTATGCCAATCAGATTATCTCAACCAACTAGTTCACAAAGGCGACCCCGAGATGAAGAACCACCTGCACCACGACGACGACGGAGGATACCAAATAACCGATCACTGGTGATTGTATTTGAGTCCGAGCCTGCTTACGATGGTCAACCAGAAGGCATATTTGTAGGACAATTTCACAATGAAGACACGAAAGTTCATGCTTGGTCAGAAGTTGAAGGAGTAGACCACTACCGTTGGCTTTAAGGGCCGATGAACCACTTACGTTGTGAACAACAATTGGAGTTCATAGCAGACGTTATGTGACAGATCTTCATTTTCTTGCGTTGGTATTGATTGACAACAACATTGCTTCTCAGAGACCTCGAAGCTAAAGGAGGGGATGATGTTAGGGACATAGTCCTTAGAACCTTCTAGAGACAAGTTTCTAGAACCTTCTAGAATCTTCTAGAGACAAGTTTCTAGAACCTTCTAGAGACAAGCTTCTAGAACCTTCTAGAAGCAAGTCTTTGGAACCTTCTAGAAGCTTCTTAGTTGGTAGAAGATGTTAGGGACATAGTCCTTAGAACCTTCTAGAGATAAGTTTCTAGAACCTTCTAGAAGCAAGTCTCTGGAACCTTCTAGAAGCTTCTTAGTTAGTAGAAGTTGCTTGAGAAGCTTCCTAAATAGGATTATATATTGGAATCGAAGTTGAAGAGTTCTTCAGTCTCGACAACACATCTCTTGGAGCTCTAGCTCACCTCTTTGGTATTGTTCTTGTATTCATCTGATTAATCTAGTTCTTGCCAGTTCTTCTTGAACTTCTTGGTAGATATTAAGTCTGTATTCTGTGTCCGTGACACAAAGTCATAATTAACTAAAAAAACTAATTTGAATCTATTAATTAGTTATATTAGCATTAAAATTAATAAAAATATATTTAAAATTACAAAAAGAATTATAACTAACCATTGGAGCTTTTAATTATGCTCACTTACTCTTAATCAAGATTAGACAAAGCTGTGATATTGTAAGTGCACTCTTGTCAATTTGTTAAGGACTAAAATTTGGTAAAAAGAAATAAACAAGTGAGATTTTTTTCAAAGAAATATGACAAAATAGAAATAACTAAATTTTTTTATTAAGAAAGAAATTGGAATGACTATTGTCAAAAGATCAAAAAACTAAAGACCATTGAAATTAGACTAGAAGCAAAGAAGGAGTTGAGAAGAGTGAAGAAGGCTTCTTTCTTGCCTCTATATATACTATCTACCTAAAAGCTACATGGCGTCGTTCTATAAGACCTCTAAAAACGTGTTGACTTTGCGCAACACGTATCTTAACTTTCAAAGTAAGTTTTCTATCTAGATGCCACGTAATTAGCTTGTTCCGCAAGCTACTAATATATGTGTCAAGTGATTAATTTGTTGACCAAGTTTGTAATCTATCAATCAAGTATAAACTTTTGTAAAGTCAAAGCAGCATCTATGAAGCTTCTAGGAAGCTTTTTTAGAAGATATTATGAAATTAATCTATTTTTACTTACTTCTATCTTTTCATATCACCTAAGTAACAATTATAATGAATACATGTTTGTGACACAAACCTTTTTAAAATCCAATTGGTCGAAAATGGATTAAAAATATATTTTTCAATGCCTCTCAATCAACAAATTGGTCCTTAAGTTGGTAATTATACCAATTAAACACTATGTCTTTCAAGGTTTGCAATAGTAGTACCAAAATATATTTATCATTTTACTTACTCTTTAAATACTAGCTCGAATAAACTTATAAGGGAGAGTTCAAACACAGGGAAAGACTATCTCTATGAGTTTACTCGTTAAGGTCACACAATTAATTGTCTTTTGATCTGGTAAAAACATCCAAGAATGCTACAATTCCTTTCACATTCTAACAATTCCTCTTTTAACAAATAAAATATTACAATTGATAATTCCATCTTATGCATTCACTATCTCCTCTCTTCTCTAAATTTATAACAACAATATGTAGTACTACACAATCTTAAAAGATTGCATAAAACATTCCATTATCCAATCACTAGAATTTTCCAAAACTAACTGTTATTTTCAGTAATATGCTTCACATAATTCTAGACTCCATTGACTTTTTCTTGTGGAATATTCTCAACTCTCAATAATCAATATATTATATTTTTTTCATTCATATTCATATTTCACAAACATCTTCAATTCTCGACTTTTCAATTTTCCACTTATAATTCACCATACAATAAATTCAATTTCTCATTTGACCTCATATAAATCATATCTCTCTTTTTTATTATGAAATTTTACTTCACATTATTCAAAATCTATCCATTACCCTTCTTCCATAGAGAAAATAAAAATAAGAGGTAGTACCAAGCTTATCCCGGCTCATGACTATCATGGTCTGGCCTCCTCTACTTCTTCTTCAACTAATTTATATTTACCCTAGAACATAAATTCCAACCAACATTTCTTACGTAACCGCTTTTTTTGACTCAATCATTCATCCTACCTCCTGAATTGACTACTTGATGGATGATTAATCAATTTTATCAATATCTAATCAATGTCCTACAGAAATCAATTTCTATCCATTTTACAAGCATCTATAAAGCTTTTAAAAAGCTTCTTTAGAAGATATCATGAAATTAATTTATTTTAATCTATTTCTACTTAATCATATAGATAATTATGAAAATAAATATATTAACGTGTGACATTACTTTAATTAGATTGGATATATTTCAAACTATCAAATAAATAGTTAGTTTTTTTAAATTGAATTATAAATTATATATAATTTTTTAATGATTTTATTCTTATTATTTAATAATTTAATAGATAGTTATAATGACATTATTTATTCTAAATTATAAATATGAATATAATCAATTTTTTATTTGAAGTAGTTAAATTTAAAATATTCTTTTAATAATAAATATCACTAGATTAATCAACAATTTTAATTTTTTATCATTTCTTTATTATAAAAGCTGTTTGATATTTTTGTAAATATATACTTTTTTTCTTTAAAATAAAAATTTCAATGTTCTTTTTTTTTTAATATAAAATAAACATAAAATATTATAATTTACAAGAAAAATACTCCTAATTTTTTTTTCTCTCTTTATATAATCATTTGTTATAAACTAATTTTTAAAATAAATATTACAATGCACAAATTTAATGTATAATACATGTATTTTAAATTGGTTGAAAAAATATTTATAGATATGATATATAATAAACCTAATTCAAAATTGAATAAATTTTTATTATCCTAAATCATAATACAATGTAATCATCAATATTTAGATACTTCATATACTAACCTTGTATGATGCTTCTACTTCAAGAAACTTTCTTAAGAACACACAAGACACATTCTTGTGAATGGAGAAGAGTACACACATGTGAGCCCTTTGCAATTTCCTAGCAAGCGCTTTTCAAACAGAATCACTGAAAAGAATTTAGAATAGTTCCTAAAAGGAGCTGAAAAAGAAAGTTGTCAGAAAAGTGGAAAAAGTGATGTGCAGAAGCACGTGTCGAACAAGCTTCACACATAACAATGGATTCTACTACTGTCGCTGTTTTGACAGTTTCTGTGCCTTGTTTTCTATTTGTTGTCATCTTGTCACTTGTGTTTTTTTAATGTGTAATGTTTTGTTTGTGTAAGCGAGCAGCTGGTGAAAGCGTGTGGGCGTCGTTCTACGTCCTGGTTAAGAGGCCATCGCCTTGGATGCATGCAGGCAGGTTGTGATTGCCATCGACCCATCGCATCCCTTCGTTGTCGATTTCGTGACATCCTGCCGCTGTCGATTTCCTTGCCGACCTAGAGCAGGGACGCTCAGACAGTGGCCGCACAGCGATCACGACAAGGATTTTCAACGTTATCCGAAATTCCTGTGAGCTTGGACGAATCGATCGCATGGAGCGGCAATGAATCGTGATATTTAAGACGTGGCGTGGTTTCTGAGGTCTGGAAAATCCTTCTACTCAGTCTCATCACAATACGAGTATAATTGTAATCTGCTGCGTAGATACTGAAGTGTATTTAATTGTGCAGGGATTTCGGTTCCTGCAATGTGAGGAAGAGCGCCCCGAGTGACTGAGACCTGTGGAATGCGGCATCTCGAAACGACTCTGAATTTTCTTTCGTCTCCGTAATTGGTGTCGCTGTTAGGGATTTACCGATTTAGCTGATCTTGTTGGGAGGTCACTTGCGTGCGTGCGTCGTGGACGAGGTGGTTGCGGGCATGGAATTGGTCATGTTCGTTTGCTGAAAGACACTTTCATGTTGCGGAAGCTATGAGACTCCTGTCCTCGGAAATTAATTGCTGTCTCTGGTAGTAACTTCGAGTCTACTATGGCGCGTTTGTTGCAATTCTCGACCACCTGCGTCCCCTCCAGCGATGGTGATTGTCGTGCCATTGGTAGGCTGAGAAGTGGCTCATATTGCCATCATTTGCAATCTGGTGGTCCGATTTCGTGCCATTCAGCTAGAGCATGTAGTTTCTACGGCTCGACTGCTAGTTCGCTGAGATGGCAATTGTGGACGAGAACTTCGGAACGTAGCTCGCCATGGAACAGAATTGCTACCGCGATGAGGTAAGTTACGTGGCCAATAATTTTCAACAATCTAACAGAGGGGATAGTCAGATTTCAATGCTTTGGTCGGGAATCGTAAATCGGTGTTTGTTTGTGAAAATACTCTCTGTACGCTTGCTTTTAAGATTGATTGACATCGCCCGACGAATGGAGTCTTGTTTTGCCTCCCTCGAATCTTCAAGCTCGATTTGCCGCTACACAGTTGTTTTGACAAGACTTTTCAACAATTTTTCACTATCTTTTGAACTCTTCACAAACTACTGAACTGAAACTGAGCGAATTATTCAGGCAAGGTTCAAATTAACACTTTTTGTAATCGACTTGGCTTGATTTTCGAACTGCTGCTTGTGTACAACAGCAGCATGAAAGAGCTGCAACTGGGTGTAATAACAGTGCAAGAAAAGGAAGAAGATCGCCTTAAAGGCGATGAGAACAGGTCTGGGACTCTACGAGTGGCTCTTGTATGTGGCGGGCCTTCCGAAGAGCGTGGAATTTCGCTGAATTCAGCGCGTTCTGTACTAGATCACCTGGAGGTACTATACAATGTTTTTTCTTTATCACTAAATTATTATCTGGAAATGATCAAATGGTTCACTTCATGATCAAACTACTTTATGTGGTCTCGATCATCGGCTCTAACAAACGTATTGGATGTGCCAGGGAGGTGATGTGTCGGTAAGCTGTTATTATATGAACCAGAAGTTGGAGCCTTTTGGCATTCCTTCAGCGCTGGTGGGTGACGTTTGAATTGCGTTATTTATTTCCAGTTTTCTAGTTAGGATATCCCAAGATTTAAAAATAATTTTTGTTCGTAATCTTTTGTTTTATGTATGTATTTTTTGTCACTGATATTCAAGGTGAATATTGCAGATGTATTCCAATACACCAGAAGATTTTGATTTCAAGATTGCCAGGTAAGGACTGGAAAAATAAAATCATAACCCATCTGGGGGTAATTTCTAGGTGTGCCAATTGGGAGTATTTTGGACATGATTTGATGCATTTATGGTTTCTTTCATTACCACTGATTTTATGAATGGAGTATGACACATAGCAATCCCGTTGATTTGAGATAGCACTGCGCGAAGCTTTAAATCTCAAGCCGAGTTCCTTGAGCATCTTCAAGCAACGTCCGATATTGTCTTCCCTGCTCTGCACGGTCGATTCGGTGAAGATGGAGGCATTCAGGTAGAGTACATATGCAATACTCACATGGGAGTGTTGTGTAGAATTTGAAGAGAAGAATCTAGGAAACGTCGAAACCAGAAGTTCCACCGAAGATCTTTATCTTAAAAGTCGAAATGACGCTTATGTAGATCTTCGTATCAACTCAAGAATGTCTTTTTGCAGAATTAATTTGGTCAGCTGTTACGTAAGACAATATGCCTCAATTCAATCCTTAGAATACTTGTAGTCGGAGAGCAAGACTAATTATGGCTCATGGTGTCTGGTTGTAACTGCTCAGGCCCTTCTTGAAAGTGCTGGCCTCCCATATATAGGCACGGGTGCTGCAGCAGCTCAAGTGGCATTTGATAAAGTGAGTTTTCACATTTATTGTTTTCTTCCTGATGTTTTCATGAGCTTGTCTTCATGATATATAATTCACAGTTTGTAGTGAAGTTTACTCGATCAGCTGACTGCCAGTTTGCTGCAGTATGATGCAGCTGCAGAGATGGCATGGCACGGGTTTGCTACTCTTCCTATTTTTCTGGTTGAAGTAAGCTTCTGTACCTTCAAGTTCATTTTGCTTCATGAATCAAGAATCTAAATTGAGTAAATATTCAGATCATCTGAAATCCTTATGCGTATACATAAAGTTTCAAGGATTCACGGAAAAAATAATCAGATGTCATTCTTGTACAGAATGGAAAGGTGGACATCAACAGATTAAGAGGTTGGTTTGAGGACAACAATATTAATGCCAACTCCGGACGGGTTGTGGTGAGTCTCATCAATCGAACCGCTCCCATATCAAGCTTTAGAAAGTACGGGATTTCTAGACTGTAGTGCTAACAGTCAGTTCAGTCACTTGCTGCGGCATTGCCGCTGTGAATCTAGACGTATAATATGTATTCCTGCTTTGATGAATTTTTATTGCCATGAAATTTGTCCAATTTTTACGCAATGCTGATTGCCTGGCCGTTCGAACTGCTTTTATTTTATAAAAATTTATTGATTTTACATTCTGCTCGATTCGACATTCAGGCAGTCATTTTTCATACCAGCTTATGCATTTGGAAGTTCGTAACAGGTCAAGCCAGCGCGGTCAGGCTCCAGTGTGGGAGTTAGTGTTGCCGAGGGCCTGGATACTGCAGTACAACATGCTGAAGCATTGTTCAACAAGGTAAGCCACCATTGTTTTAAAATCCTTCATGATAATAAAAATTAAGGTGGTAGTTTGGTGCCCTGTGAAAGGTCACATGATGCAGATAAAGAGACGATGTGCCCAACTAACGATTAATCCAGCACGATATGAAAAGTATCAGATGTCGCTAATCAAATTTTCATGAATGTGCATATATATAATTCACATGTTCAGAGATTTCATACTTTCTGTTACGGATGCTCGAATTGCTGGTGTAATGGTAGAACTAGGTTTCAGAGTCGTTCGCTGACTGATGTTCTTCGACAACTCTGTTGTGCCTGCAGGGGGGTAATGATAGAGTGGTCATTGAAATGTTCGCAGAGGGCGCGCTAGAGTTCACTGCGCTTGTACTGGATGTAGGATTTGGAAACGAGACTCGTCCTGTGGCCCTTTTCCCTACCGAGGTTATAATCAACTTCATATATTGGTTGAACTTTGTGCATGATTGATCTTTTTGTGACCATGTGGTCTCCGATTCTTGCAAACTATGTGTAGATATCGTTGTATTCATCGTGTGAAATGTCCGAGCAGGTGGAACTTTCCGGTTTAGATTACGAGAGCGATGGCGAAAATGAAACTGCCATCTTCAACTATCGCCGGAAATACCTGCCTACTCGCCAGGTACAATGCACTAACAGACCTTATTAAACCTGTGTGCTGGATCATCTGTAAGAACTTGTTTTCCAATGTTGCAATTTCTGAAATACTCGTTTCCGAGTTTCAATAATCTTCGTTATGTAAGGGCTGAGTATCAGAACTGTTAACCGTAGTGTAACTGATGTCATAATAAGTTATATGCCTGATGTTTCAGCTTTAAATTTGTGAGGCTGGTCTTGTGTAGGTCTCATATCATACTCCTCCACGGTTTTCAGAAGAAACTATCAACAAAATCCGCAATAGAGCAGCAGATTTATTTCGAATTCTCAATCTTCGTGATATTGCTCGGGTAGATGGGTGGTTACTACCACAAGTTGGAGGGCAGTCGGAAACCATCATCTTTTCAGACATTAATCTGGTGAATCACATCTTGTTCTGGTATCTTTTTTGGATGTAAATTGGTAATTTCTTTACCAAAGAAAATCTTCATTACCAACGAGGAATGACTAAAATGCTGCTGACATCAAATGTTTGCAGATGAGTGGAATGGAGCAAACCAGCATTCTTTTCATGCAAGCCTCACTGGTGAGGTGCATCTTCACTATTATGGTTGTGTATTAGTCACACTGCGAGAATGTCACTTTCTGAACCTAAAATTACTACCTGCAGGGGCATCTTCAGTAGAGCTTATGCTTTTTCGTATTGAAGCATGTACAAGCATTAGCAAATATTTGAGAAGGTTTTTGTTTTACATTCAAAGTCACCTTAGGTGCAAATGCAGCAGACCAAGCTTCACAAAGATGAGAATTGATTATGACATATCAAATTCTAGGAAATTATAGGAAATTGTAGGAAATCATAGTTTGCAACTTCTGGTTATTGCAGCTTCACCTTGAGAAGATTTTTGCAGGTTGGGCTTGCACATGTTGACATCCTTCGGACGCTCCTTCGACGTGCATGTACACGATATCCTACAATCCCACTTCCTATGTCGATCGGATCGTCAATGTCTTTATCAAACTCATTTGCAAAAGTAGATCCATGTACAAGCAAGCAAAAGGTCTTCGTTCTTTTTGGGGGAGACTCATCTGAACGACAAGTTTCCTTGATAAGTGGGACGAACGTTTGGCTTAACTTACGGGCTTGGAATGATGTATGTTTTCTAAGCCAGGTTCTTTTGTTATGTTTCAACTAGTTTATTCCTAGGACATAAATTGACCACATGTGGCATAGATCTATTTGGCGTATGTGACTAGCTATTGCATCTCTGTTACTTTTGACAACCTGCTCAGAGTTCATATGAAATGTGCCGCTACTCTAAATAGATTTTCTACTCGGTTTTTTCGCATAAATGATTCGTTAATTGCTCCCTCTTTTTAGTTTCATAACAAAGTTTATCGCATTGTGCAGCTTGATGTTTCACCATTTCTGCTTGCTCCTGCAGAACCCAATGGCATTAAGCCTAAAATGGGAACCGACAGAGTAGAAGACAAGACGGTCTGGGCTTTACCGTAAGTTGCAATAATATCCATTTAATAACTAGTTATTGTGGCGATGCGGCTCTTAATTGTTGAATTTCTGGATAAGGGCTGTTTTGTATAATAGCAACGTGGCTTGGTGCAAATCAGAGTGCATAATGAAATTTTAATTATGCAGGTATGCAGCAGTCTTGCGACACACTGTAGAGGAAGTCGTGGAAGGATGTGTCGAAAATTTGAAGTCGCAGGCAATCGCAAAGGTGACCTCTTTGAGGGACCGGATATTGTCTGATTTGCAGGGTTCAGCGAAAGCCAGTTTGCTGTCTAATGAAGGCCATATGGAGCTCCCAAGCATGATCACGCTGGAAAAGTTTATCGAGGAAGCCAAGCAAAACGATGCTGTCGTTTTCATAGCAGGTGAACTCTCATGCACTGGAAAGTTGATTCATAAACTCTAAGATGTAAACGTACTTCACCTTAACGCCCGTGGTCATTTTAGGCTATGGTGGTATGTTCGTCTTCTGTAGGATCGAGCTGCAGTGTGAATAATTTTTGGTTAAGTACAATTTTGTCTGAACTTAAATCACTGTTGATTCTATATTTCAGTCCATGGTAGCATTGGTGAGAACGGTACATTGCAAGAACTTCTAGCGGCTTCAGGAGTACGTCATACAGGTACGTCCTGTTTCTTGGATTCTATTTTCATCCTACCAGACTTTTAGTAAGCACTAGAATGATGGATCAAAACTTTGGTCTTACAGTCAAAGAGGTTCGGATCGTGCTGATGTTTTCATAGGTTCCTGTTGTGTAAGGATCATTCATTTATTAGTAACATTTGTATTTCATGCAATGGTCGTTGAGTGCTGCACAAGAAGTCGTGAGATAACTGCAATAGCCACAGTTTGGCACTCTGCAAACGGTTGTTGGTTCACTAGCACGATTGCATCCGGCGCTTGACAGGATCTGCCGCAGAGGCATCAAGGCTCTGCATGGACAAAGCGGCCACAGGCGCCGCTATTTCCCATGTATGTACTATTTTTCATTCAGCATTCTCATTTCTGAGTCAGCGGGTTCAACTAAGCATCTTCCTCATTATTCATACCTTTAATTGATTTCTACGATCATGAATGAATATACCGATGCGCTCGGAATCGATGGATTCTTTGCAGCATTCAAAGTGATTGTTACCCACCTCCAAATGTCATAATATTGCAAATAGCACTGACACATTTCCTCCTGCGACTCGTCAGCTTTCATCTCAGGGTATATACACTGCTGCTAAAGCACTGCGAAAAGTCCACGAGATTCTCCAGAAGGAAGATCAAGTATGGATGGAACTGAAGGAAGAACTGAAGGCAAACGACCTCTGCGTTAAGCCAGTTGGTGATGGGTGCTCAACTGGTGTTGCGAAACTGAGGTGATTGGATGTGCCACTTTTACTCATGTTTCTGAGAGAACTTGTGGAACGTGCTTTTACTTTTAGTGTCTGGTCTGAAACTCACCTTCAAGTTGCTACAATATTTTGAAGCCATTATTTTAATGCATTTTTAGTTATGAGATGTACTTTGATGCCCAACTTTATTTACTTGACCTAGGATGTGAATGATCAAGTGCTACCAATTTGAATGACTATTTTTGACTTTGTTTTGTAGCTGTGCTGAAGATTTGGCAGCATACGCTAAGGCAGTCCAAACTGGCCAATCTCAGATTCCGCCTGGCACTTTTCTCAAGGAAAGTACACTTTTTGTCTCACGGTTTTTTTGCTGCAATTAACACATACTTTAAGTACAGAGGTATTCCTGAATGGTCAATCTTTGGTTTATTCGTAGCCATTCAAAATTTGGATTTCTAACTCCCTTTTAGATCTCGATTCAGATAAGATTATAACTGCTATGTACAGAGCACACTCTCTGCAACCCCGTATTTGGTAGTCTATATCCGTAGGGATCAATAGACGAGTAACTTTTCGAATGTTGTTAAACT